>NW_027325533.1:0-71665 GCF_036924035.1 Leuresthes tenuis | reverse complement strand
CCTTCATATTTGTCAATGTTTAAGCTGGTTTCAAACATAAACTTCTTTTTATAATCTTGTATGAGAAAGAACCACACTTATGTTTGAGCAATACACTCCTTATGAGGAGTTATGCACGATTTAGGATTTTGCTGTAAAATGAATTCCTTCACTTAGAGGATAGTCAAGATTTCAGATATTGCCATAAAATGAATTGCTTCACTCAAACCAAGTTAAAACTGCTTTGTCCTTCATATTAATCCATGTCTAAGCTGGATTCAAGCAAAAACTTATTTTTATAACCTTATTTGAGAAAGAACCACACTTATGTTTGAGCAATACACTCCTTATGAGGAGTTATGTACGATTTAGGATTTTGCTGTAAAATGAATTCCTTCACTTAAACCAAGTT
The DNA here is from genome assembly GCF_036924035.1 of Leuresthes tenuis. Taxonomy (NCBI): domain Eukaryota; kingdom Metazoa; phylum Chordata; class Actinopteri; order Atheriniformes; family Atherinopsidae; genus Leuresthes; species Leuresthes tenuis. Next base: position 71,274 of record NW_027325533.1, on the reverse strand, counting down.
AAAATTGATTTGTCCTTCTTATTTATCCATGTCTAAGCTGTTTTCAAGTATAAACTTCTTTATATTACCTTATATGAGAAAGAACCACACTTGTTCTTCTGGAATCCGAAATTCGCTTTCTTTTAAGGAGATAGTCAAGATTTCAGATATTGCCATAAAATGAATTGCTTCACTCAAACCAAGTTAAAACTGCTTTTTCCTTCATATTTGTCAATGTTTAAGCTGGTTTCAAACATAAACTTCTTTTTATAACCTTGTATGAGGAAGAACCACACTTATGTTTGAGCAATACACTCCTTATGAGGAGTTATGCACGATTTAGGATTTTGCTGTAAAATGAATTCCTTCACTTAAACCAAGTTAAAACTGCTGTGTCCTTCTTATTTATCCATATCTAAGCTGTTTTCAAGTATAAACTTCTTTATATGACCTTATATGAGAAAGAACCACACTTATGTTTGAGCAATACACTCCTTATGAGGAGTTATGCACGATTTAGGATTTTGCTGTAAAATGAATTCCTTCACTTAGAGGATAGTCAAGATTTCAGATATTGCCATAAAATGAATTGCTTCACTCAAACCACGTTAAAACTGGTTTGTCCTTCATATTTGTCAATGTTTAAGCTGGTTTCAAACATAAACTTCTTTTTATAATCTTGTATGAGAAAGAACCACACTTATGTTTGAGCAATACACTCCTTATGAGGAGTTAAGCACGATTTAGGATTTTGCTGTAAAATGAATTCCTTCACTTAGAGGATAGTCAAGATTTCAGATATTGCCATAAAATGAATTGCTTCACTCAAACCACGTTAAAACTGGTTTGTCCTTCATATTTGTCAATGTTTAAGCTGGTTTCAAACATAAACTTCTTTTTAAAACCTTGTATGAGAAAGAACCACAATTATGGTTGAGCAATACGCCCCTTATGAGGAGTTATGAACAACTTCGGATTTTGCTGTAAAATGAATTGCTTCACTCAAACCAAGTTAAAACTGCTTTGTCCTTCATATTAATCCATGTCTAAGCTGGATTCAAGCAAAAACTTATTTTTATAACCTTATTTGAGAAAGAACCACACTTATGTTTGAGCAATACACTCCTTATGAGGAGTTAAGCACGATTTAGGATTTTGCTGTAAAATGAATTGCTTCACTTAAAGGATAGTCAAGATTTCAGATATTGCCATAAAATGAATTGCTTCACTCAAACCACGTTAAAACTGGTTTGTCCTTCATATTTGTCAATGTTTAAGCTGGTTTCAAACATAAACTTCTTTTTAAAACCTTGTATGAGAAAGAACCACAATTATGGTTGAGCAATACGCCCCTTATGAGGAGTTATGCACAATTTCGGATTTTGCTGTAAAATGAATTGCTTCACTCAAACCAAGTTAAAACTGCTTTGTCCTTCATATTAATCCATGTCTAAGCTGGATTCAAGCAAAAACTTATTTTTATAACCTTATTTGAGAAAGAACCACACTTATGTTTGAGCAATACACTCCTTATGAGGAGTTATGTACGATTTAGGATTTTGCTGTAAAATGAATTCCTTCACTTAAACCAAGTTAAAATTGATTTGTCCTTCTTATTTATCCATGTCTAAGCTGTTTTCAAGTATAAACTTCTTTATATTACCTTATATGAGAAAGAACCACACTTGTTCTTCTGGAATCCGAAATTCGCTTTCTTTTAAGGAGATAGTCAAGATTTCAGATATTGCCATAAAATGAATTGCTTCACTCAAACCAAGTTAAAACTGCTTTTTCCTTCATATTTGTCAATGTTTAAGCTGGTTTCAAACATAAACTTCTTTTTATAACCTTGTATGAGGAAGAACCACACTTATATTTGAGCAATATTCTCCTTATGAGGAGTTATGCACGATTTAGGATTTTGCTGTAAAATGAATTCCTTCACTTAAACCAAGTTAAAACTGCTTTGTCCTTCTTATTTATCCATGTCTAAGCTGGTTTCAAACATAAACTTCTTTATATTACCTTATATGAGAAAGAACCACACTTGTTCTTTTGGAATCCGAAATTCGCTTTCTTTTAAGGAGATAGTCAAGATTTCAGATATTGCCATAAAATGAATTGCTTCACTCAAACCAAGTTAAAGCCTGCTTTTTCCTTCATATTTGTCAATGTTTAAACTGGTTTCAAACATAAACTTCTTTTTATAATCTTGTATGAGGAAGAACCACACTTATGTTTGAGCAATACACTCCTTATGAGGAGTTATGCACGATTTAGGATTTTGCTGTAAAATGAATTCCTTCACTTAGAGGATAGTCAAGATTTCAGATATTGCCATAAAATGAATTGCTTCACTCAAACCACGTTAAAACTGGTTTGTCCTTCATATTTGTCAATGTTTAAGCTGGTTTCAAACATAAACTTCTTTTTATAATCTTGTATGAGAAAGAACCACACTTATGTTTGAGCAATACACTCCTTATGAGGAGTTAAGCACGATTTAGGATTTTGCTGTAAAATGAATTCCTTCACTTAGAGGATAGTCAAGATTTCAGATATTGCCATAAAATGAATTGCTTCACTCAAACCACGTTAAAACTGGTTTGTCCTTCATATTTGTCAATGTTTAAGCTGGTTTCAAACATAAACTTCTTTTTATAATCTTGTATGAGAAAGAACCACACTTATGTTTGAGCAATACACTCCTTATGAGGAGTTATGCACGATTTAGGATTTTGCTTTAAAATGAATTCCTTCACTTAAACCAAGTTAAAACTGCTGTGTCCTTCCTATTTATCCATATCTAAGCTGTTTTCAAGTATAAACTTCTTTATATTACCTTATATGAGAAAGAACCACACTTATGTTTGAGCAATACACTCCTTATGAGGAGTTAAGCACGATTTAGGATTTTGCTGTAAAATGAATTGCTTCACTTAAAGGATAGTCAAGATTTCAGATATTGCCATAAAATGAATTGCTTCACTCAAACCACGTTAAAACTGGTTTGTCCTTCATATTTGTCAATGTTTAAGCTGGTTTCAAACATAAACTTCTTTTTAAAACCTTGTATGAGAAAGAACCACAATTATGGTTGAGCAATACGCCCCTTATGAGGAGTTATGCACAATTTCGGATTTTGCTGTAAAATGAATTGCTTCACTCAAACCAAGTTAAAACTGCTTTGTCCTTCATATTAATCCATGTCTAAGCTGGATTCAAGCAAAAACTTATTTTTATAACCTTATTTGAGAAAGAACCACACTTATGTTTGAGCAATACACTCCTTATGAGGAGTTATGTACGATTTAGGATTTTGCTGTAAAATGAATTCCTTCACTTAAACCAAGTTAAAATTGATTTGTCCTTCTTATTTATCCATGTCTAAGCTGTTTTCAAGTATAAACTTCTTTATATTACCTTATATGAGAAAGAACCACACTTGTTCTTCTGGAATCCGAAATTCGCTTTCTTTTAAGGAGATAGTCAAGATTTCAGATATTGCCATAAAATGAATTGCTTCACTCAAACCAAGTTAAAACTGCTTTTTCCTTCATATTTGTCAATGTTTAAGCTGGTTTCAAACATAAACTTCTTTTTATAACCTTGTATGAGGAAGAACCACACTTATATTTGAGCAATATTCTCCTTATGAGGAGTTATGCACGATTTAGGATTTTGCTGTAAAATGAATTCCTTCACTTAAACCAAGTTAAAACTGCTTTGTCCTTCTTATTTATCCATGTCTAAGCTGGTTTCAAACATAAACTTCTTTATATTACCTTATATGAGAAAGAACCACACTTGTTCTTCTGGAATCCGAAATTCGCTTTCTTTTAAGGAGATAGTCAAGATTTCAGATATTGCCATAAAATGAATTGCTTCACTCAAACCAAGTTAAAGCCTGCTTTTTCCTTCATATTTGTCAATGTTTAAACTGGTTTCAAACATAAACTTCTTTTTATAATCTTGTATGAGGAAGAACCACACTTATGTTTGAGCAATACACTCCTTATGAGGAGTTATGCACGATTTAGGATTTTGCTGTAAAATGAATTCCTTCACTTAAACCAAGTTAAAACTGCTGTGTCCTTCTTATTCATCCATATCTAAGCTGTTTTCAAATATAAACTTCTTTATATTACCTTATATGAGAAAGAACCACACTTATATTTGAGCAATACACTCCTTATGAGGAGTTAAGCACGATTTAGGATTTTGCTGTAAAATGAATTCCTTCACTTAAAGGATAGTCAAGATTTCAGATATTGCCATAAAATTAATTGCTTCACTCAAACCACGTTAAAACTGGTTTGTCCTTCATATTTGTCAATGTTTAAGCTGGTTTCAAACATAAACTTCTTTTTAAAACCTTGTATGAGAAAGAACCACAATTATGGTTGAGCAATACGCCCCTTATGAGGAGTTATGAACAACTTCGGATTTTGCTGTAAAATGAATTGCTTCACTCAAACCAAGTTAAAGCCTGCTTTGTCCTTCATATTAATCCATGTCTAAGCTGGATTCAAGCAAAAACTTATTTTTATAACCTTATTTGAGAAAGAACCACACTTATGTTTGAGCAATACACTCCTTATGAGGAGTTATGCACGATTTAGGATTTTGCTGTAAAATGAATTCCTTCACTTAAACCAAGTTAAAATTGATTTGTCCTTCTTATTTATCCATGTCTAAGCTGTTTTCAAGTATAAACTTCTTTATATTACCTTATATGAGAAAGAACCACACTTGTTCTTCTGGAATCCGAAATTCGCTTTCTTTTAAGGAGATAGTCAAGATTTCAGATATTGCCATAAAATGAATTGCTTCACTCAAACCAAGTTAAAGCCTGCTTTTTCCTTCATATTTGTCAATGTTTAAGCTGGTTTTAAACATAAACTTCTTTTTATAATCTTGTATGAGAAAGAACCACACTTATATTTGAGCAATATTCTCCTTATGAGGAGTTATGCACGATTTAGGATTTTGCTGTAAAATGAATTCCTTCACTTAAACCAAGTTAAAACTGCTTTGTCCTTCTTATTTATCCATGTCTAAGCTGGTTTCAAACATAAACTTCTTTATATTACCTTATATGAGAAAGAACCACACTTGTTCTTCTGGAATCCGAAATTCGCTTTCTTTTAAGGAGATAGTCAAGATTTCAGATATTGCCATAAAATGAATTGCTTCACTCAAACCAAGTTAAAACTGCTTTTTCCTTCATATTTGTCAATGTTTAAGCTGGTTTCAAACATAAACTTCTTTTTATAATCTTGTATGAGAAAGAACCACACTTATGTTTGAGCAATACACTCCTTATGAGGAGTTAAGCACGATTTAGGATTTTGCTGTAAAATGAATTCCTTCACTTAGAGGATAGTCAAGATTTCAGATATTGCCATAAAATGAATTGCTTCACTCAAACCACGTTAAAACTGGTTTGTCCTTCATATTTGTCAATGTTTAAGCTGGTTTCAAACATAAACTTCTTTTTATAATCTTGTATGAGAAAGAACCACACTTATGTTTGAGCAATACACTCCTTATGAGGAGTTAAGCACGATTTAGGATTTTGCTGTAAAATGAATTCCTTCACTTAGAGGATAGTCAAGATTTCAGATATTGCCATAAAATGAATTGCTTCACTCAAACCACGTTAAAACTGGTTTGTCCTTCATATTTGTCAATGTTTAAGCTGGTTTCAAACATAAACTTCTTTTTATAATCTTGTATGAGAAAGAACCACACTTATGTTTGAGCAATACACTCCTTATGAGGAGTTATGCACGATTTAGGATTTTGCTTTAAAATGAATTCCTTCACTTAAACCAAGTTAAAACTGCTGTGTCCTTCCTATTTATCCATATCTAAGCTGTTTTCAAGTATAAACTTCTTTATATTACCTTATATGAGAAAGAACCACACTTATGTTTGAGCAATACACTCCTTATGAGGAGTTAAGCACGATTTAGGATTTTGCTGTAAAATGAATTGCTTCACTTAAAGGATAGTCAAGATTTCAGATATTGCCATAAAATGAATTGCTTCACTCAAACCACGTTAAAACTGGTTTGTCCTTCATATTTGTCAATGTTTAAGCTGGTTTCAAACATAAACTTCTTTTTAAAACCTTGTATGAGAAAGAACCACAATTATGGTTGAGCAATACACTCCTTATGAGGAGTTATGTACGATTTAGGATTTTGCTGTAAAATGAATTCCTTCACTTAGAGGATAGTCAAGATTTCAGATATTGCCATAAAATGAATTGCTTCACTCAAACCAAGTTAAAGCCTGCTTTTTCCTTCATATTTGTCAATGTTTAAGCTGGTTTTAAACATAAACTTCTTTTTATAATCTTGTATGAGAAAGAACCACACTTATATTTGAGCAATATTCTCCTTATGAGGAGTTATGCACGATTTAGGATTTTGCTGTAAAATGAATTCCTTCACTTAAACCAAGTTAAAACTGCTTTGTCCTTCTTATTTATCCATGTCTAAGCTGGTTTCAAACATAAACTTCTTTATATTACCTTATATGAGAAAGAACCACACTTGTTCTTCTGGAATCCGAAATTCGCTTTCTTTTAAGGAGATAGTCAAGATTTCAGATATTGCCATAAAATGAATTGCTTCACTCAAACCAAGTTAAAACTGCTTTTTCCTTCATATTTGTCAATGTTTAAGCTGGTTTCAAACATAAACTTCTTTTTATAATCTTGTATGAGAAAGAACCACACTTATGTTTGAGCAATACACTCCTTATGAGGAGTTAAGCACGATTTAGGATTTTGCTGTAAAATGAATTCCTTCACTTAGAGGATAGTCAAGATTTCAGATATTGCCATAAAATGAATTGCTTCACTCAAACCACGTTAAAACTGGTTTGTCCTTCATATTTGTCAATGTTTAAGCTGGTTTCAAACATAAACTTCTTTTTATAATCTTGTATGAGAAAGAACCACACTTATGTTTGAGCAATACACTCCTTATGAGGAGTTAAGCACGATTTAGGATTTTGCTGTAAAATGAATTCCTTCACTTAGAGGATAGTCAAGATTTCAGATATTGCCATAAAATGAATTGCTTCACTCAAACCACGTTAAAACTGGTTTGTCCTTCATATTTGTCAATGTTTAAGCTGGTTTCAAACATAAACTTCTTTTTATAATCTTGTATGAGAAAGAACCACACTTATGTTTGAGCAATACACTCCTTATGAGGAGTTATGCACGATTTAGGATTTTGCTTTAAAATGAATTCCTTCACTTAAACCAAGTTAAAACTGCTGTGTCCTTCCTATTTATCCATATCTAAGCTGTTTTCAAGTATAAACTTCTTTATATTACCTTATATGAGAAAGAACCACACTTATGTTTGAGCAATACACTCCTTATGAGGAGTTAAGCACGATTTAGGATTTTGCTGTAAAATGAATTGCTTCACTTAAAGGATAGTCAAGATTTCAGATATTGCCATAAAATGAATTGCTTCACTCAAACCACGTTAAAACTGGTTTGTCCTTCATATTTGTCAATGTTTAAGCTGGTTTCAAACATAAACTTCTTTTTAAAACCTTGTATGAGAAAGAACCACAATTATGGTTGAGCAATACACTCCTTATGAGGAGTTATGTACGATTTAGGATTTTGCTGTAAAATGAATTCCTTCACTTAAACCAAGTTAAAATTGATTTGTCCTTCTTATTTATCCATGTCTAAGCTGTTTTCAAGTATAAACTTCTTTATATTACCTTATATGAGAAAGAACCACACTTGTTCTTCTGGAATCCGAAATTCGCTTTCTTTTAAGGAGATAGTCAAGATTTCAGATATTGCCATAAAATGAATTGCTTCACTCAAACCAAGTTAAAACTGCTTTTTCCTTCATATTTGTCAATGTTTAAGCTGGTTTCAAACATAAACTTCTTTTTATAACCTTGTATGAGGAAGAACCACACTTATATTTGAGCAATATTCTCCTTATGAGGAGTTATGCACGATTTAGGATTTTGCTGTAAAATGAATTCCTTCACTTAAACCAAGTTAAAACTGCTTTGTCCTTCTTATTTATCCATGTCTAAGCTGGTTTCAAACATAAACTTCTTTATATTACCTTATATGAGAAAGAACCACACTTGTTCTTCTGGAATCCGAAATTCGCTTTCTTTTAAGGAGATAGTCAAGATTTCAGATATTGCCATAAAATGAATTGCTTCACTCAAACCAAGTTAAAGCCTGCTTTTTCCTTCATATTTGTCAATGTTTAAACTGGTTTCAAACATAAACTTCTTTTTATAATCTTGTATGAGGAAGAACCACACTTATGTTTGAGCAATACACTCCTTATGAGGAGTTATGCACGATTTAGGATTTTGCTGTAAAATGAATTCCTTCACTTAAACCAAGTTAAAACTGCTGTGTCCTTCTTATTTATCCATATCTAAGCTGTTTTCAAATATAAACTTCTTTATATTACCTTATATGAGAAAGAACCACACTTATGTTTGAGCAATACACTCCTTATGAGGAGTTAAGCACGATTTAGGATTTTGCTGTAAAATGAATTCCTTCACTTAAAGGATAGTCAAGATTTCAGATATTGCCATAAAATGAATTGCTTCACTCAAACCACGTTAAAACTGGTTTGTCCTTCATATTTGTCAATGTTTAAGCTGGTTTCAAACATAAACTTCTTTTTAAAACCTTGTATGAGAAAGAACCACAATTATGGTTGAGCAATACGCCCCTTATGAGGAGTTATGAACAACTTCGGATTTTGCTGTAAAATGAATTGCTTCACTCAAACCAAGTTAAAACTGCTTTGTCCTTCATATTAATCCATGTCTAAGCTGGATTCAAGCAAAAACTTATTTTTATAACCTTATTTGAGAAAGAACCACACTTATGTTTGAGCAATACACTCCTTATGAGGAGTTATGCACGATTTAGGATTTTGCTGTAAAATGAATTCCTTCACTTAAACCAAGTTAAAATTGATTTGTCCTTCTTATTTATCCATGTCTAAGCTGTTTTCAAGTATAAACTTCTTTATATTACCTTATATGAGAAAGAACCACACTTGTTCTTCTGGAATCCGAAATTCGCTTTCTTTTAAGGAGATAGTCAAGATTTCAGATATTGCCATAAAATGAATTGCTTCACTCAAACCAAGTTAAAGCCTGCTTTTTCCTTCATATTTGTCAATGTTTAAGCTGGTTTTAAACATAAACTTCTTTTTATAATCTTGTATGAGAAAGAACCACACTTATATTTGAGCAATATTCTCCTTATGAGGAGTTATGCACGATTTAGGATTTTGCTGTAAAATGAATTCCTTCACTTAAACCAAGTTAAAACTGCTTTGTCCTTCTTATTTATCCATGTCTAAGCTGGTTTCAAACATAAACTTCTTTATATTACCTTATATGAGAAAGAACCACACTTGTTCTTCTGGAATCCGAAATTTGCTTTCTTTTAAGGAGATAGTCAAGATTTCAGATATTGCCATAAAATGAATTGCTTCACTCAAACCAAGTTAAAACTGCTTTTTCCTTCATATTTGTCAATGTTTAAGCTGGTTTCAAACATAAACTTCTTTTTATAATCTTGTATGAGAAAGAACCACACTTATGTTTGAGCAATACACTCCTTATGAGGAGTTAAGCACGATTTAGGATTTTGCTGTAAAATGAATTGCTTCACTTAGAGGATAGTCAAGATTTCAGATATTGCCATAAAATGAATTGCTTCACTCAAACCACGTTAAAACTGGTTTGTCCTTCATATTTGTCAATGTTTAAGCTGGTTTTAAACATAAACTTCTTTTTAAAACCTTGTATGAGAAAGAACCACAATTATGGTTGAGCAATACGCCCCTTATGAGGAGTTATGCACGATTTAGGATTTTGCTGTAAAATGAATTCCTTCACTTAAACCAAGTTAAAACTGCTTTGTCCTTCTTATTTATCCATGTCTAAGCTGGTTTCAAACATAAACTTCTTTATATTACCTTATATGAGAAAGAACCACACTTGTTCTTCTGGAATCCGAAATTCGCTTTCTTTTAAGGAGATAGTCAAGATTTCAGATATTGCCATAAAATTAATTGCTTCACTCAAACCACGTTAAAACTGGTTTGTCCTTCATATTTGTCAATGTTTAAGCTGGTTTCAAACATAAACTTCTTTTTAAAACCTTGTATGAGAAAGAACCACAATTATGGTTGAGCAATACGCCCCTTATGAGGAGTTATGAACAACTTCGGATTTTGCTGTAAAATGAATTGCTTCACTCAAACCAAGTTAAAACTGCTTTGTCCTTCATATTAATCCATGTCTAAGCTGGATTCAAGCAAAAACTTATTTTTATAACCTTATTTGAGAAAGAACCACACTTATGTTTGAGCAATACACTCCTTATGAGGAGTTATGCACGATTTAGGATTTTGCTGTAAAATGAATTCCTTCACTTAAACCAAGTTAAAATTGATTTGTCCTTCTTATTTATCCATGTCTAAGCTGTTTTCAAGTATAAACTTCTTTATATTACCTTATATGAGAAAGAACCACACTTGTTCTTCTGGAATCCGAAATTCGCTTTCTTTTAAGGAGATAGTCAAGATTTCAGATATTGCCATAAAATGAATTGCTTCACTCAAACCAAGTTAAAGCCTGCTTTTTCCTTCATATGTGTCAATGTTTAAGCTGGTTTTAAACATAAACTTCTTTTTATAATCTTGTATGAGAAAGAACCACACTTATATTTGAGCAATATTCTCCTTATGAGGAGTTATGCACGATTTAGGATTTTGCTGTAAAATGAATTCCTTCACTTAAACCAAGTTAAAACTGCTTTGTCCTTCTTATTTATCCATGTCTAAGCTGGTTTCAAACATAAACTTCTTTATATTACCTTATATGAGAAAGAACCACACTTGTTCTTCTGGAATCCGAAATTCGCTTTCTTTTAAGGAGATAGTCAAGATTTCAGATATTGCCATAAAATGAATTGCTTCACTCAAACCAAGTTAAAGCCTGCTTTTTCCTTCATATTTGTCAATGTTTAAGCTGGTTTCAAACATAAACTTCTTTTTATAATCTTGTATGAGAAAGAACCACACTTATGTTTGAGCAATACACTCCTTATGAGGAGTTAAGCACGATTTAGGATTTTGCTGTAAAATGAATTCCTTCACTTAGAGGATAGTCAAGATTTCAGATATTGCCATAAAATGAATTGCTTCACTCAAACCACGTTAAAACTGGTTTGTCCTTCATATTTGTCAATGTTTAAGCTGGTTTCAAACATAAACTTCTTTTTAAAATCTTGTATGAGAAAGAACCACAATTATGGTTGAGCAATAAGCCCCTTATGAGGAGTTATGCACAATTTCGGATTTTGCTGTAAAATGAATTGCTTCACTCAAACCAAGTTAAAACTGCTTTGTCCTTCATATAAATCCATGTCTAAGCTGGATTCAAGCAAAAACTTATTTTTATAACCTTATTTGAGAAAGAACCACACTTATGTTTGAGCAATACACTCCTTATGAGGAGTTATGCACGATTTAGGATTTTGCTGTAAAATGAATTCCTTCACTTAAACCAAGTTAAAATTGATTTGTCCTTCTTATTTATCCATGTCTAAGCTGTTTTCAAGTATAAACTTCTTTATATTACCTTATATGAGAAAGAACCACACTTGTTCTTCTGGAATCCGAAATTCGCTTTCTTTTAAGGAGATAGTCAAGATTTCAGATATTGCCATAAAATGAATTGCTTCACTCAAACCAAGTTAAACCTGCTTTTTCCTTCATATTTGTCAATGTTTAAGCTGGTTTCAAACATAAACTTCTTTTTATAATCTTGTATGAGAAAGAACCACACTTATGTTTGAGCAATACACTCCTTATGAGGAGTTATGCACGATTTAGGATTTTGCTGTAAAATGAATTCCTTCACTTAAACCAAGTTAAAACTGCTGTGTCCTTCTTATTTATCCATATCTAAGCTGTTTTCAAGTATAAACTTCTTTATATTACCTTATATGAGAAAGAACCACACTTGTTCTTCTGGAATCCGAAATTCGCTTTCTTTTAAGGAGATAGTCAAGATTTCAGATATTGCCATAAAATGAATTGCTTCACTCAAACCAAGTTAAAGCCTGCTTTTTCCTTCATATTTGTCAATGTTTAAGCTGGTTTTAAACATAAACTTCTTTTTATAATCTTGTATGAGAAAGAACCACACTTATATTTGAGCAATATTCTCCTTATGAGGAGTTATGCACGATTTAGGATTTTGCTGTAAAATGAATTCCTTCACTTAAACCAAGTTAAAACTGCTTTGTCCTTCTTATTTATCCATGTCTAAGCTGGTTTCAAACATAAACTTCTTTATATTACCTTATATGAGAAAGAACCACACTTGTTCTTCTGGAATCCGAAATTCGCTTTCTTTTAAGGAGATAGTCAAGATTTCAGATATTGCCATAAAATGAATTGCTTCACTCAAACCAAGTTAAAACTGATTTTTCCTTCATATTTGTCAATGTTTAAGCTGGTTTCAAACATAAACTTCTTTTTATAATCTTGTATGAGAAAGAACCACACTTATGTTTGAGCAATACACTCCTTATGAGGAGTTAAGCACGATTTAGGATTTTGCTGTAAAATGAATTCCTTCACTTAGAGGATAGTCAAGATTTCAGATATTGCCATAAAATGAATTGCTTCACTCAAACCACGTTAAAACTGGTTTGTCCTTCATATTTGTCAATGTTTAAGCTGGTTTCAAACATAAACTTCTTTTTATAATCTTGTATGAGAAAGAACCACACTTATGTTTGAGCAATACACTCCTTATGAGGAGTTAAGCACGATTTAGGATTTTGCTGTAAAATGAATTCCTTCACTTAGAGGATAGTCAAGATTTCAGATATTGCCATAAAATGAATTGCTTCACTCAAACCACGTTAAAACTGGTTTGTCCTTCATATTTGTCAATGTTTAAGCTGGTTTCAAACATAAACTTCTTTTTAAAATCTTGTATGAGAAAGAACCACAATTATGGTTGAGCAATAAGCCCCTTATGAGGAGTTATGCACAATTTCGGATTTTGCTGTAAAATTAATTGCTTCACTCAAACCAAGTTAAAACTGCTTTGTCCTTCATATAAATCCATGTCTAAGCTGGATTCAAGCAAAAACTTATTTTTATAACCTTATTTGAGAAAGAACCACACTTATGTTTGAGCAATACACTCCTTATGAGGAGTTATGCACGATTTAGGATTTTGCTGTAAAATGAATTCCTTCACTTAAACCAAGTTAAAATTGATTTGTCCTTCTTATTTATCCATGTCTAAGCTGTTTTCAAGTATAAACTTCTTTATATTACCTTATATGAGAAAGAACCACACTTGTTCTTCTGGAATCCGAAATTCGCTTTCTTTTAAGGAGATAGTCAAGATTTCAGATATTGCCATAAAATGAATTGCTTCACTCAAACCAAGTTAAACCTGCTTTTTCCTTCATATTTGTCAATGTTTAAGCTGGTTTCAAACATAAACTTCTTTTTATAATCTTGTATGAGAAAGAACCACACTTATGTTTGAGCAATACACTCCTTATGAGGAGTTATGCACGATTTAGGATTTTGCTGTAAAATTAATTCCTTCACTTAAACCAAGTTAAAACTGCTGTGTCCTTCTTATTTATCCATATCTAAGCTGTTTTCAAGTATAAACTTCTTTATATTACCTTATATGAGAAAGAACCACACTTGTTCTTCTGGAATCCGAAATTCGCTTTCTTTTAAGGAGATAGTCAAGATTTCAGATATTGCCATAAAATGAATTGTTTCACTCAAACCAAGTTAAACCTGCTTTTTCCTTCATATTTGTCAATGTTTAAGCTGGTTTCAAACATAAACTTCTTTTTATAACCTTGTATGAGGAAGAACCACACTTATATTTGAGCAATATTCTCCTTATGAGGAGTTATGCACAATTTAGGATTTTGCTGTAAAATGAATTCCTTCACTTAAACCAAGTTAAAACTGCTGTGTCCTTCTTATTTATCCATATCTAAGCTGTTTTCAAGTATAAACTTCTTTATATTACCTTATATGAGAAAGAACCACACTTATGTTTGAGCAATACACTCCTTATGAGGAGTTAAGCACGATTTAGGATTTTGCTGTAAAATGAATTCCTTCACTTAAAGGATAGTCAAGATTTCAGATATTGCCATAAAATTAATTGCTTCACTCAAACCACGTTAAAACTGGTTTGTCCTTCATATTTGTCAATGTTTAAGCTGGTTTCAAACATAAACTTCTTTTTTGAACCTTGTATGAGAAAGAACCACAATTATGGTTGAGCAATACGCCCCTTATGAGGAGTTATGCACAATTTCGGATTTTGCTGTAAAATGAATTGCTTCACTCAAACCAAGTTAAAACTGCTTTGTCCTTCATATTTGTCAATGTTTAAGCTGGTTTCAAACATAAACTTCTTTTTATAACCTTGTATGAGGAAGAACCACACTTATATTTGAGCAATATTCTCCTTATGAGGAGTTATGCACGATTTAGGATTTTGCTGTAAAATGAATTCCTTCACTTAAACCAAGTTAAAACTGCTTTGTCCTTCTTATTTATCCATGTCTAAGCTGGTTTCAAACATAAACTTCTTTATATTACCTTATATGAGAAAGAACCACACTTGTTCTTCTGGAATCCGAAATTCGCTTTCTTTTAAGGAGATAGTCAAGATTTCAGATATTGCCATAAAATGAATTGCTTCACTCAAACCAAGTTAAACCTGCTTTTTCCTTCATATTTGTCAATGTTTAAGCTGGTTTCAAACATAAACTTCTTTTTATAACCTTGTATGAGGAAGAACCACACTTATATTTGAGCAATATTCTCCTTATGAGGAGTTATGCACGATTTAGGATTTTGCTGTAAAATGAATTCCTTCACTTAAACCAAGTTAAAACTGCTTTGTCCTTCTTATTTATCCATGTCTAAGCTGGTTTCAAGTATAAACTTCTTTATATTACCTTATATGAGAAAGAACCACACTTGTTCTTCTGGAATCCGAAATTCGCTTTCTTTTAAGGAGATAGTCAAGATTTCAGATATTGCCATAAAATGAATTGCTTCACTCAAACCAAGTTAAAGCCTGCTTTTTCCTTCATATTTGTCAATGTTTAAGCTGGTTTTAAACATAAACTTCTTTTTATAATCTTGTATGAGAAAGAACCACACTTATATTTGAGCAATATTCTCCTTATGAGGAGTTATGCACGATTTAGGATTTTGCTGTAAAATGAATTCCTTCACTTAAACCAAGTTAAAACTGCTTTGTCCTTCTTATTTATCCATGTCTAAGCTGGTTTCAAACATAAACTTCTTTATATTACCTTATATGAGAAAGAACCACACTTGTTCTTCTGGAATCCGAAATTTGCTTTCTTTTAAGGAGATAGTCAAGATTTCAGATATTGCCATAAAATGAATTGCTTCACTCAAACCAAGTTAAAACTGCTTTTTCCTTCATATTTGTCAATGTTTAAGCTGGTTTCAAACATAAACTTCTTTTTATAATCTTGTATGAGAAAGAACCACACTTATGTTTGAGCAATACACTCCTTATGAGGAGTTAAGCACGATTTAGGATTTTGCTGTAAAATGAATTGCTTCACTTAGAGGATAGTCAAGATTTCAGATATTGCCATAAAATGAATTGCTTCACTCAAACCACGTTAAAACTGGTTTGTCCTTCATATTTGTCAATGTTTAAGCTGGTTTTAAACATAAACTTCTTTTTAAAACCTTGTATGAGAAAGAACCACAATTATGGTTGAGCAATACGCCCCTTATGAGGAGTTATGCACGATTTAGGATTTTGCTGTAAAATGAATTCCTTCACTTAAACCAAGTTAAAACTGCTTTGTCCTTCTTATTTATCCATGTCTAAGCTGGTTTCAAACATAAACTTCTTTATATTACCTTATATGAGAAAGAACCACACTTGTTCTTCTGGAATCCGAAATTCGCTTTCTTTTAAGGAGATAGTCAAGATTTCAGATATTGCCATAAAATTAATTGCTTCACTCAAACCACGTTAAAACTGGTTTGTCCTTCATATTTGTCAATGTTTAAGCTGGTTTCAAACATAAACTTCTTTTTAAAACCTTGTATGAGAAAGAACCACAATTATGGTTGAGCAATACGCCCCTTATGAGGAGTTATGAACAACTTCGGATTTTGCTGTAAAATGAATTGCTTCACTCAAACCAAGTTAAAACTGCTTTGTCCTTCATATTAATCCATGTCTAAGCTGGATTCAAGCAAAAACTTATTTTTATAACCTTATTTGAGAAAGAACCACACTTATGTTTGAGCAATACACTCCTTATGAGGAGTTATGCACGATTTAGGATTTTGCTGTAAAATGAATTCCTTCACTTAAACCAAGTTAAAATTGATTTGTCCTTCTTATTTATCCATGTCTAAGCTGTTTTCAAGTATAAACTTCTTTATATTACCTTATATGAGAAAGAACCACACTTGTTCTTCTGGAATCCGAAATTCGCTTTCTTTTAAGGAGATAGTCAAGATTTCAGATATTGCCATAAAATGAATTGCTTCACTCAAACCAAGTTAAAGCCTGCTTTTTCCTTCATATGTGTCAATGTTTAAGCTGGTTTTAAACATAAACTTCTTTTTATAATCTTGTATGAGAAAGAACCACACTTATATTTGAGCAATATTCTCCTTATGAGGAGTTATGCACGATTTAGGATTTTGCTGTAAAATGAATTCCTTCACTTAAACCAAGTTAAAACTGCTTTGTCCTTCTTATTTATCCATGTCTAAGCTGGTTTCAAACATAAACTTCTTTATATTACCTTATATGAGAAAGAACCACACTTGTTCTTCTGGAATCCGAAATTCGCTTTCTTTTAAGGAGATAGTCAAGATTTCAGATATTGCCATAAAATGAATTGCTTCACTCAAACCAAGTTAAAGCCTGCTTTTTCCTTCATATTTGTCAATGTTTAAGCTGGTTTTAAACATAAACTTCTTTTTATAATCTTGTATGAGAAAGAACCACACTTATATTTGAGCAATATTCTCCTTATGAGGAGTTATGCACGATTTAGGATTTTGCTGTAAAATGAATTCCTTCACTTAAACCAAGTTAAAACTGCTTTGTCCTTCTTATTTATCCATGTCTAAGCTGGTTTCAAACATAAACTTCTTTATATTACCTTATATGAGAAAGAACCACACTTGTTCTTCTGGAATCCGAAATTCGCTTTCTTTTAAGGAGATAGTCAAGATTTCAGATATTGCCATAAAATGAATTGCTTCACTCAAACCAAGTTAAAACTGATTTTTCCTTCATATTTGTCAATGTTTAAGCTGGTTTCAAACATAAACTTCTTTTTATAATCTTGTATGAGAAAGAACCACACTTATGTTTGAGCAATACACTCCTTATGAGGAGTTAAGCACGATTTAGGATTTTGCTGTAAAATGAATTCCTTCACTTAGAGGATAGTCAAGATTTCAGATATTGCCATAAAATGAATTGCTTCACTCAAACCACGTTAAAACTGGTTTGTCCTTCATATTTGTCAATGTTTAAGCTGGTTTCAAACATAAACTTCTTTTTATAATCTTGTATGAGAAAGAACCACACTTATGTTTGAGCAATACACTCCTTATGAGGAGTTAAGCACGATTTAGGATTTTGCTGTAAAATGAATTCCTTCACTTAGAGGATAGTCAAGATTTCAGATATTGCCATAAAATGAATTGCTTCACTCAAACCACGTTAAAACTGGTTTGTCCTTCATATTTGTCAATGTTTAAGCTGGTTTCAAACATAAACTTCTTTTTAAAATCTTGTATGAGAAAGAACCACAATTATGGTTGAGCAATAAGCCCCTTATGAGGAGTTATGCACAATTTCGGATTTTGCTGTAAAATTAATTGCTTCACTCAAACCAAGTTAAAACTGCTTTGTCCTTCATATAAATCCATGTCTAAGCTGGATTCAAGCAAAAACTTATTTTTATAACCTTATTTGAGAAAGAACCACACTTATGTTTGAGCAATACACTCCTTATGAGGAGTTATGCACGATTTAGGATTTTGCTGTAAAATGAATTCCTTCACTTAAACCAAGTTAAAACTGCTTTGTCCTTCTTATTTATCCATGTCTAAGCTGGTTTCAAACATAAACTTCTTTATATTACCTTATATGAGAAAGAACCACACTTGTTCTTCTGGAATCCGAAATTCGCTTTCTTTTAAGGAGATAGTCAAGATTTCAGATATTGCCATAAAATGAATTGCTTCACTCAAACCAAGTTAAAGCCTGCTTTTTCCTTCATATTTGTCAATGTTTAAGCTTGTTTCAAACATAAACTTCTTTTTATAATCTTGTATGAGAAAGAACCACACTTATGTTTGAGCAATACACTCCTTATGAGGAGTTAAGCACGATTTAGGATTTTGCTGTAAAATGAATTCCTTCACTTAGAGGATAGTCAAGATTTCAGATATTGCCATAAAATGAATTGCTTCACTCAAACCACGTTAAAACTGGTTTGTCCTTCATATTTGTCAATGTTTAAGCTGGTTTCAAACATAAACTTCTTTTTATAATCTTGTATGAGAAAGAACCACACTTATGTTTGAGCAATACACTCCTTATGAGGAGTTATGCACGATTTAGGATTTTGCTTTAAAATGAATTCCTTCACTTAAACCAAGTTAAAACTGCTGTGTCCTTCCTATTTATCCATATCTAAGCTGTTTTCAAGTATAAACTTCTTTATATTACCTTATATGAGAAAGAACCACACTTATGTTTGAGCAATACACTCCTTATGAGGAGTTAAGCACGATTTAGGATTTTGCTGTAAAATGAATTGCTTCACTTAAAGGATAGTCAAGATTTCAGATATTGCCATAAAATGAATTGCTTCACTCAAACCACGTTAAAACTGGTTTGTCCTTCATATTTGTCAATGTTTAAGCTGGTTTCAAACATAAACTTCTTTTTAAAACCTTGTATGAGAAAGAACCACAATTATGGTTGAGCAATACACTCCTTATGAGGAGTTATGTACGATTTAGGATTTTGCTGTAAAATGAATTCCTTCACTTAGAGGATAGTCAAGATTTCAGATATTGCCATAAAATGAATTGCTTCACTCAAACCAAGTTAAAGCCTGCTTTTTCCTTCATATTTGTCAATGTTTAAGCTGGTTTTAAACATAAACTTCTTTTTATAATCTTGTATGAGAAAGAACCACACTTATATTTGAGCAATATTCTCCTTATGAGGAGTTATGCACGATTTAGGATTTTGCTGTAAAATGAATTCCTTCACTTAAACCAAGTTAAAACTGCTTTGTCCTTCTTATTTATCCATGTCTAAGCTGGTTTCAAACATAAACTTCTTTATATTACCTTATATGAGAAAGAACCACACTTGTTCTTCTGGAATCCGAAATTCGCTTTCTTTTAAGGAGATAGTCAAGATTTCAGATATTGCCATAAAATGAATTGCTTCACTCAAACCAAGTTAAAACTGCTTTTTCCTTCATATTTGTCAATGTTTAAGCTGGTTTCAAACATAAACTTCTTTTTATAATCTTGTATGAGAAAGAACCACACTTATGTTTGAGCAATACACTCCTTATGAGGAGTTAAGCACGATTTAGGATTTTGCTGTAAAATGAATTCCTTCACTTAGAGGATAGTCAAGATTTCAGATATTGCCATAAAATGAATTGCTTCACTCAAACCACGTTAAAACTGGTTTGTCCTTCATATTTGTCAATGTTTAAGCTGGTTTCAAACATAAACTTCTTTTTATAATCTTGTATGAGAAAGAACCACACTTATGTTTGAGCAATACACTCCTTATGAGGAGTTAAGCACGATTTAGGATTTTGCTGTAAAATGAATTCCTTCACTTAGAGGATAGTCAAGATTTCAGATATTGCCATAAAATGAATTGCTTCACTCAAACCACGTTAAAACTGGTTTGTCCTTCATATTTGTCAATGTTTAAGCTGGTTTCAAACATAAACTTCTTTTTATAATCTTGTATGAGAAAGAACCACACTTATGTTTGAGCAATACACTCCTTATGAGGAGTTATGCACGATTTAGGATTTTGCTTTAAAATGAATTCCTTCACTTAAACCAAGTTAAAACTGCTGTGTCCTTCCTATTTATCCATATCTAAGCTGTTTTCAAGTATAAACTTCTTTATATTACCTTATATGAGAAAGAACCACACTTATGTTTGAGCAATACACTCCTTATGAGGAGTTAAGCACGATTTAGGATTTTGCTGTAAAATGAATTGCTTCACTTAAAGGATAGTCAAGATTTCAGATATTGCCATAAAATGAATTGCTTCACTCAAACCACGTTAAAACTGGTTTGTCCTTCATATTTGTCAATGTTTAAGCTGGTTTCAAACATAAACTTCTTTTTAAAACCTTGTATGAGAAAGAACCACAATTATGGTTGAGCAATACACTCCTTATGAGGAGTTATGTACGATTTAGGATTTTGCTGTAAAATGAATTCCTTCACTTAAACCAAGTTAAAATTGATTTGTCCTTCTTATTTATCCATGTCTAAGCTGTTTTCAAGTATAAACTTCTTTATATTACCTTATATGAGAAAGAACCACACTTGTTCTTCTGGAATCCGAAATTCGCTTTCTTTTAAGGAGATAGTCAAGATTTCAGATATTGCCATAAAATGAATTGCTTCACTCAAACCAAGTTAAAACTGCTTTTTCCTTCATATTTGTCAATGTTTAAGCTGGTTTCAAACATAAACTTCTTTTTATAACCTTGTATGAGGAAGAACCACACTTATATTTGAGCAATATTCTCCTTATGAGGAGTTATGCACGATTTAGGATTTTGCTGTAAAATGAATTCCTTCACTTAAACCAAGTTAAAACTGCTTTGTCCTTCTTATTTATCCATGTCTAAGCTGGTTTCAAACATAAACTTCTTTATATTACCTTATATGAGAAAGAACCACACTTGTTCTTCTGGAATCCGAAATTCGCTTTCTTTTAAGGAGATAGTCAAGATTTCAGATATTGCCATAAAATGAATTGCTTCACTCAAACCAAGTTAAAGCCTGCTTTTTCCTTCATATTTGTCAATGTTTAAACTGGTTTCAAACATAAACTTCTTTTTATAATCTTGTATGAGGAAGAACCACACTTATGTTTGAGCAATACACTCCTTATGAGGAGTTATGCACGATTTAGGATTTTGCTGTAAAATGAATTCCTTCACTTAAACCAAGTTAAAACTGCTGTGTCCTTCTTATTTATCCATATCTAAGCTGTTTTCAAATATAAACTTCTTTATATTACCTTATATGAGAAAGAACCACACTTATGTTTGAGCAATACACTCCTTATGAGGAGTTAAGCACGATTTAGGATTTTGCTGTAAAATGAATTCCTTCACTTAAAGGATAGTCAAGATTTCAGATATTGCCATAAAATGAATTGCTTCACTCAAACCACGTTAAAACTGGTTTGTCCTTCATATTTGTCAATGTTTAAGCTGGTTTCAAACATAAACTTCTTTTTAAAACCTTGTATGAGAAAGAACCACAATTATGGTTGAGCAATACGCCCCTTATGAGGAGTTATGAACAACTTCGGATTTTGCTGTAAAATGAATTGCTTCACTCAAACCAAGTTAAAACTGCTTTGTCCTTCATATTAATCCATGTCTAAGCTGGATTCAAGCAAAAACTTATTTTTATAACCTTATTTGAGAAAGAACCACACTTATGTTTGAGCAATACACTCCTTATGAGGAGTTATGCACGATTTAGGATTTTGCTGTAAAATGAATTCCTTCACTTAAACCAAGTTAAAATTGATTTGTCCTTCTTATTTATCCATGTCTAAGCTGTTTTCAAGTATAAACTTCTTTATATTACCTTATATGAGAAAGAACCACACTTGTTCTTCTGGAATCCGAAATTCGCTTTCTTTTAAGGAGATAGTCAAGATTTCAGATATTGCCATAAAATGAATTGCTTCACTCAAACCAAGTTAAAGCCTGCTTTTTCCTTCATATTTGTCAATGTTTAAGCTGGTTTTAAACATAAACTTCTTTTTATAATCTTGTATGAGAAAGAACCACACTTATATTTGAGCAATATTCTCCTTATGAGGAGTTATGCACGATTTAGGATTTTGCTGTAAAATGAATTCCTTCACTTAAACCAAGTTAAAACTGCTTTGTCCTTCTTATTTATCCATGTCTAAGCTGGTTTCAAACATAAACTTCTTTATATTACCTTATATGAGAAAGAACCACACTTGTTCTTCTGGAATCCGAAATTTGCTTTCTTTTAAGGAGATAGTCAAGATTTCAGATATTGCCATAAAATGAATTGCTTCACTCAAACCAAGTTAAAACTGCTTTTTCCTTCATATTTGTCAATGTTTAAGCTGGTTTCAAACATAAACTTCTTTTTATAATCTTGTATGAGAAAGAACCACACTTATGTTTGAGCAATACACTCCTTATGAGGAGTTAAGCACGATTTAGGATTTTGCTGTAAAATGAATTGCTTCACTTAGAGGATAGTCAAGATTTCAGATATTGCCATAAAATGAATTGCTTCACTCAAACCACGTTAAAACTGGTTTGTCCTTCATATTTGTCAATGTTTAAGCTGGTTTTAAACATAAACTTCTTTTTAAAACCTTGTATGAGAAAGAACCACAATTATGGTTGAGCAATACGCCCCTTATGAGGAGTTATGCACGATTTAGGATTTTGCTGTAAAATGAATTCCTTCACTTAAACCAAGTTAAAACTGCTTTGTCCTTCTTATTTATCCATGTCTAAGCTGGTTTCAAACATAAACTTCTTTATATTACCTTATATGAGAAAGAACCACACTTGTTCTTCTGGAATCCGAAATTTGCTTTCTTTTAAGGAGATAGTCAAGATTTCAGATATTGCCATAAAATGAATTGCTTCACTCAAACCAAGTTAAAACTGCTTTTTCCTTCATATTTGTCAATGTTTAAGCTGGTTTCAAACATAAACTTCTTTTTATAATCTTGTATGAGAAAGAACCACACTTATGTTTGAGCAATACACTCCTTATGAGGAGTTAAGCACGATTTAGGATTTTGCTGTAAAATGAATTGCTTCACTTAGAGGATAGTCAAGATTTCAGATATTGCCATAAAATGAATTGCTTCACTCAAACCACGTTAAAACTGGTTTGTCCTTCATATTTGTCAATGTTTAAGCTGGTTTTAAACATAAACTTCTTTTTAAAACCTTGTATGAGAAAGAACCACAATTATGGTTGAGCAATACGCCCCTTATGAGGAGTTATGCACGATTTAGGATTTTGCTGTAAAATGAATTCCTTCACTTAAACCAAGTTAAAACTGCTTTGTCCTTCTTATTTATCCATGTCTAAGCTGGTTTCAAACATAAACTTCTTTATATTACCTTATATGAGAAAGAACCACACTTGTTCTTCTGGAATCCGAAATTCGCTTTCTTTTAAGGAGATAGTCAAGATTTCAGATATTGCCATAAAATTAATTGCTTCACTCAAACCACGTTAAAACTGGTTTGTCCTTCATATTTGTCAATGTTTAAGCTGGTTTCAAACATAAACTTCTTTTTAAAACCTTGTATGAGAAAGAACCACAATTATGGTTGAGCAATACGCCCCTTATGAGGAGTTATGAACAACTTCGGATTTTGCTGTAAAATGAATTGCTTCACTCAAACCAAGTTAAAACTGCTTTGTCCTTCATATTAATCCATGTCTAAGCTGGATTCAAGCAAAAACTTATTTTTATAACCTTATTTGAGAAAGAACCACACTTATGTTTGAGCAATACACTCCTTATGAGGAGTTATGCACGATTTAGGATTTTGCTGTAAAATGAATTCCTTCACTTAAACCAAGTTAAAATTGATTTGTCCTTCTTATTTATCCATGTCTAAGCTGTTTTCAAGTATAAACTTCTTTATATTACCTTATATGAGAAAGAACCACACTTGTTCTTCTGGAATCCGAAATTCGCTTTCTTTTAAGGAGATAGTCAAGATTTCAGATATTGCCATAAAATGAATTGCTTCACTCAAACCAAGTTAAAGCCTGCTTTTTCCTTCATATGTGTCAATGTTTAAGCTGGTTTTAAACATAAACTTCTTTTTATAATCTTGTATGAGAAAGAACCACACTTATATTTGAGCAATATTCTCCTTATGAGGAGTTATGCACGATTTAGGATTTTGCTGTAAAATGAATTCCTTCACTTAAACCAAGTTAAAACTGCTTTGTCCTTCTTATTTATCCATGTCTAAGCTGGTTTCAAACATAAACTTCTTTATATTACCTTATATGAGAAAGAACCACACTTGTTCTTCTGGAATCCGAAATTCGCTTTCTTTTAAGGAGATAGTCAAGATTTCAGATATTGCCATAAAATGAATTGCTTCACTCAAACCAAGTTAAAACTGCTTTTTCCTTCATATTTGTCAATGTTTAAGCTGGTTTCAAACATAAACTTCTTTTTATAATCTTGTATGAGAAAGAACCACACTTATGTTTGAGCAATACACTCCTTATGAGGAGTTAAGCACGATTTAGGATTTTGCTGTAAAATGAATTCCTTCACTTAGAGGATAGTCAAGATTTCAGATATTGCCATAAAATGAATTGCTTCACTCAAACCACGTTAAAACTGGTTTGTCCTTCATATTTGTCAATGTTTAAGCTGGTTTCAAACATAAACTTCTTTTTAAAATCTTGTATGAGAAAGAACCACAATTATGGTTGAGCAATAAGCCCCTTATGAGGAGTTATGCACAATTTCGGATTTTGCTGTAAAATGAATTGCTTCACTCAAACCAAGTTAAAACTGCTTTGTCCTTCATATAAATCCATGTCTAAGCTGGATTCAAGCAAAAACTTATTTTTATAACCTTATTTGAGAAAGAACCACACTTATGTTTGAGCAATACACTCCTTATGAGGAGTTATGCACGATTTAGGATTTTGCTGTAAAATGAATTCCTTCACTTAAACCAAGTTAAAATTGATTTGTCCTTCTTATTTATCCATGTCTAAGCTGTTTTCAAGTATAAACTTCTTTATATTACCTTATATGAGAAAGAACCACACTTGTTCTTCTGGAATCCGAAATTCGCTTTCTTTTAAGGAGATAGTCAAGATTTCAGATATTGCCATAAAATGAATTGCTTCACTCAAACCAAGTTAAACCTGCTTTTTCCTTCATATTTGTCAATGTTTAAGCTGGTTTCAAACATAAACTTCTTTTTATAATCTTGTATGAGAAAGAACCACACTTATGTTTGAGCAATACACTCCTTATGAGGAGTTATGCACGATTTAGGATTTTGCTGTAAAATGAATTCCTTCACTTAAACCAAGTTAAAACTGCTGTGTCCTTCTTATTTATCCATATCTAAGCTGTTTTCAAGTATAAACTTCTTTATATTACCTTATATGAGAAAGAACCACACTTGTTCTTCTGGAATCCGAAATTCGCTTTCTTTTAAGGAGATAGTCAAGATTTCAGATATTGCCATAAAATGAATTGCTTCACTCAAACCAAGTTAAAGCCTGCTTTTTCCTTCATATTTGTCAATGTTTAAGCTGGTTTTAAACATAAACTTCTTTTTATAATCTTGTATGAGAAAGAACCACACTTATATTTGAGCAATATTCTCCTTATGAGGAGTTATGCACGATTTAGGATTTTGCTGTAAAATGAATTCCTTCACTTAAACCAAGTTAAAACTGCTTTGTCCTTCTTATTTATCCATGTCTAAGCTGGTTTCAAACATAAACTTCTTTATATTACCTTATATAGAAAGAACCACACTTGTTCTTCTGGAATCCGAAATTCGCTTTCTTTTAAGGAGATAGTCAAGATTTCAGATATTGCCATAAAATGAATTGCTTCACTCAAACCAAGTTAAAACTGATTTTTCCTTCATATTTGTCAATGTTTAAGCTGGTTTCAAACATAAACTTCTTTTTATAATCTTGTATGAGAAAGAACCACACTTATGTTTGAGCAATACACTCCTTATGAGGAGTTAAGCACGATTTAGGATTTTGCTGTAAAATGAATTCCTTCACTTAGAGGATAGTCAAGATTTCAGATATTGCCATAAAATGAATTGCTTCACTCAAACCACGTTAAAACTGGTTTGTCCTTCATATTTGTCAATGTTTAAGCTGGTTTCAAACATAAACTTCTTTTTATAATCTTGTATGAGAAAGAACCACACTTATGTTTGAGCAATACACTCCTTATGAGGAGTTAAGCACGATTTAGGATTTTGCTGTAAAATGAATTCCTTCACTTAGAGGATAGTCAAGATTTCAGATATTGCCATAAAATGAATTGCTTCACTCAAACCACGTTAAAACTGGTTTGTCCTTCATATTTGTCAATGTTTAAGCTGGTTTCAAACATAAACTTCTTTTTAAAATCTTGTATGAGAAAGAACCACAATTATGGTTGAGCAATAAGCCCCTTATGAGGAGTTATGCACAATTTCGGATTTTGCTGTAAAATTAATTGCTTCACTCAAACCAAGTTAAAACTGCTTTGTCCTTCATATAAATCCATGTCTAAGCTGGATTCAAGCAAAAACTTATTTTTATAACCTTATTTGAGAAAGAACCACACTTATGTTTGAGCAATACACTCCTTATGAGGAGTTATGCACGATTTAGGATTTTGCTGTAAAATGAATTCCTTCACTTAAACCAAGTTAAAATTGATTTGTCCTTCTTATTTATCCATGTCTAAGCTGTTTTCAAGTATAAACTTCTTTATATTACCTTATATGAGAAAGAACCACACTTGTTCTTCTGGAATCCGAAATTCGCTTTCTTTTAAGGAGATAGTCAAGATTTCAGATATTGCCATAAAATGAATTGCTTCACTCAAACCAAGTTAAACCTGCTTTTTCCTTCATATTTGTCAATGTTTAAGCTGGTTTCAAACATAAACTTCTTTTTATAATCTTGTATGAGAAAGAACCACACTTATGTTTGAGCAATACACTCCTTATGAGGAGTTATGCACGATTTAGGATTTTGCTGTAAAATTAATTCCTTCACTTAAACCAAGTTAAAACTGCTGTGTCCTTCTTATTTATCCATATCTAAGCTGTTTTCAAGTATAAACTTCTTTATATTACCTTATATGAGAAAGAACCACACTTGTTCTTCTGGAATCCGAAATTCGCTTTCTTTTAAGGAGATAGTCAAGATTTCAGATATTGCCATAAAATGAATTGTTTCACTCAAACCAAGTTAAACCTGCTTTTTCCTTCATATTTGTCAATGTTTAAGCTGGTTTCAAACATAAACTTCTTTTTATAACCTTGTATGAGGAAGAACCACACTTATATTTGAGCAATATTCTCCTTATGAGGAGTTATGCACAATTTAGGATTTTGCTGTAAAATGAATTCCTTCACTTAAACCAAGTTAAAACTGCTGTGTCCTTCTTATTTATCCATATCTAAGCTGTTTTCAAGTATAAACTTCTTTATATTACCTTATATGAGAAAGAACCACACTTATGTTTGAGCAATACACTCCTTATGAGGAGTTAAGCACGATTTAGGATTTTGCTGTAAAATGAATTCCTTCACTTAAAGGATAGTCAAGATTTCAGATATTGCCAAAAAATTAATTGCTTCACTCAAACCACGTTAAAACTGGTTTGTCCTTCATATTTGTCAATGTTTAAGCTGGTTTCAAACATAAACTTCTTTTTTGAACCTTGTATGAGAAAGAACCACAATTATGGTTGAGCAATACGCCCCTTATGAGGAGTTATGCACAATTTCGGATTTTGCTGTAAAATGAATTGCTTCACTCAAACCAAGTTAAAACTGCTTTGTCCTTCATATTTGTCAATGTTTAAGCTGGTTTCAAACATAAACTTCTTTTTATAACCTTGTATGAGGAAGAACCACACTTATATTTGAGCAATATTCTCCTTATGAGGAGTTATGCACGATTTAGGATTTTGCTGTAAAATGAATTCCTTCACTTAAACCAAGTTAAAACTGCTTTGTCCTTCTTATTTATCCATGTCTAAGCTGGTTTCAAACATAAACTTCTTTATATTACCTTATATGAGAAAGAACCACACTTGTTCTTCTGGAATCCGAAATTCGCTTTCTTTTAAGGAGATAGTCAAGATTTCAGATATTGCCATAAAATGAATTGCTTCACTCAAACCAAGTTAAACCTGCTTTTTCCTTCATATTTGTCAATGTTTAAGCTGGTTTCAAACATAAACTTCTTTTTATAACCTTGTATGAGGAAGAACCACACTTATATTTGAGCAATATTCTCCTTATGAGGAGTTATGCACGATTTAGGATTTTGCTGTAAAATGAATTCCTTCACTTAAACCAAGTTAAAACTGCTTTGTCCTTCTTATTTATCCATGTCTAAGCTGGTTTCAAACATAAACTTCTTTATATTACCTTATATGAGAAAGAACCACACTTGTTCTTCTGGAATCCGAAATTCGCTTTCTTTTAAGGAGATAGTCAAGATTTCAGATATTGCCATAAAATGAATTGCTTCACTCAAACCAAGTTAAAGCCTGCTTTTTCCTTCATATTTGTCAATGTTTAAGCTTGTTTCAAACATAAACTTCTTTTTATAATCTTGTATGAGAAAGAACCACACTTATGTTTGAGCAATACACTCCTTATGAGGAGTTATGCACGATTTAGGATTTTGCTGTAAAATGAATTGCTTCACTTAAACCAAGTTAAAACTGCTGTGTCCTTCTTATTTATCCATATCTAAGCTGTTTTCAAATATAAACTTCTCTATATTACCTTATATGAGAAAGAACCACACTTATGTTTGAGCAATACACTCCTTATGAGGAGTTAAGCACGATTTAGGATTTTGCTGTAAAATGAATTCCTTCACTTAAAGGATAGTCAAGATTTCAGATATTGCCATAAAATGAATTGCTTCACTCAAACCACGTTAAAACTGGTTTGTCCTTCATATTTGTCAATGTTTAAGCTGGTTTCAAACATAAACTTCTTTTTAAAACCTTGTATGAGAAAGAACCACAATTATGGTTGAGCAATACGCCCCTTATGAGGAGTTATGAACAACTTCGGATTTTGCTGTAAAATGAATTGCTTCACTCAAACCAAGTTAAAACTGCTTTGTCCTTCATATTAATCCATGTCTAAGCTGGATTCAAGCAAAAACTTATTTTTATAACCTTATTTGAGAAAGAACCACACTTATGTTTGAGCAATACACTCCTTATGAGGAGTTATGCACGATTTAGGATTTTGCTGTAAAATGAATTCCTTCACTTAAACCAAGTTAAAATTGATTTGTCCTTCTTATTTATCCATGTCTAAGCTGTTTTCAAGTATAAACTTCTTTATATTACCTTATATGAGAAAGAACCACACTTGTTCTTCTGGAATCCGAAATTCGCTTTCTTTTAAGGAGATAGTCAAGATTTCAGATATTGCCATAAAATGAATTGCTTCACTCAAACCAAGTTAAAGCCTGCTTTTTCCTTCATATTTGTCAATGTTTAAGCTGGTTTTAAACATAAACTTCTTTTTATAATCTTGTATGAGAAAGAACCACACTTATATTTGAGCAATATTCTCCTTATGAGGAGTTATGCACGATTTAGGATTTTGCTGTAAAATGAATTCCTTCACTTAAACCAAGTTAAAACTGCTTTGTCCTTCTTATTTATCCATGTCTAAGCTGGTTTCAAACATAAACTTCTTTATATTACCTTATATGAGAAAGAACCACACTTGTTCTTCTGGAATCCGAAATTTGCTTTCTTTTAAGGAGATAGTCAAGATTTCAGATATTGCCATAAAATGAATTGCTTCACTCAAACCAAGTTAAAACTGCTTTTTCCTTCATATTTGTCAATGTTTAAGCTGGTTTCAAACATAAACTTCTTTTTATAATCTTGTATGAGAAAGAACCACACTTATGTTTGAGCAATACACTCCTTATGAGGAGTTAAGCACGATTTAGGATTTTGCTGTAAAATGAATTGCTTCACTTAGAGGATAGTCAAGATTTCAGATATTGCCATAAAATGAATTGCTTCACTCAAACCACGTTAAAACTGGTTTGTCCTTCATATTTGTCAATGTTTAAGCTGGTTTTAAACATAAACTTCTTTTTAAAACCTTGTATGAGAAAGAACCACAATTATGGTTGAGCAATACGCCCCTTATGAGGAGTTATGCACGATTTAGGATTTTGCTGTAAAATGAATTCCTTCACTTAAACCAAGTTAAAACTGCTTTGTCCTTCTTATTTATCCATGTCTAAGCTGGTTTCAAACATAAACTTCTTTATATTACCTTATATGAGAAAGAACTACACTTGTTCTTCTGGAATCCGAAATTCGCTTTCTTTTAAGGAGATAGTCAAGATTTCAGATATTGCCATAAAATTAATTGCTTCACTCAAACCACGTTAAAACTGGTTTGTCCTTCATATTTGTCAATGTTTAAGCTGGTTTCAAACATAAACTTCTTTTTAAAACCTTGTATGAGAAAGAACCACAATTATGGTTGAGCAATACGCCCCTTATGAGGAGTTATGAACAACTTCGGATTTTGCTGTAAAATGAATTGCTTCACTCAAACCAAGTTAAAACTGCTTTGTCCTTCGCTTTCTTTTAAGGAGATAGTCAAGATTTCAGATATTGCCATAAAATGAATTGCTTCACTCAAACCAAGTTAAAGCCTGCTTTTTCCTTCATATGTGTCAATGTTTAAGCTGGTTTTAAACATAAACTTCTTTTTATAATCTTGTATGAGAAAGAACCACACTTATGTTTGAGCAATACACTCCTTATGAGGAGTTAAGCACGATTTAGGATTTTGCTGTAAAATGAATTCCTTCACTTAGAGGATAGTCAAGATTTCAGATATTGCCATAAAATGAATTGCTTCACTCAAACCACGTTAAAACTGGTTTGTCCTTCATATTTGTCAATGTTTAAGCTGGTTTCAAACATAAACTTCTTTTTAAAATCTTGTATGAGAAAGAACCACAATTATGGTTGAGCAATAAGCCCCTTATGAGGAGTTATGCACAATTTCGGATTTTGCTGTAAAATGAATTGCTTCACTCAAACCAAGTTAAAACTGCTTTGTCCTTCATATAAATCCATGTCTAAGCTGGATTCAAGCAAAAACTTATTTTTATAACCTTATTTGAGAAAGAACCACACTTATGTTTGAGCAATACACTCCTTATGAGGAGTTATGCACGATTTAGGATTTTGCTGTAAAATGAATTCCTTCACTTAAACCAAGTTAAAATTGATTTGTCCTTCTTATTTATCCATGTCTAAGCTGTTTTCAAGTATAAACTTCTTTATATTACCTTATATGAGAAAGAACCACACTTGTTCTTCTGGAATCCGAAATTCGCTTTCTTTTAAGGAGATAGTCAAGATTTCAGATATTGCCATAAAATGAATTGCTTCACTCAAACCAAGTTAAACCTGCTTTTTCCTTCATATTTGTCAATGTTTAAGCTGGTTTCAAACATAAACTTCTTT
Organism: Leuresthes tenuis; assembly: GCF_036924035.1. Taxonomy (NCBI): domain Eukaryota; kingdom Metazoa; phylum Chordata; class Actinopteri; order Atheriniformes; family Atherinopsidae; genus Leuresthes; species Leuresthes tenuis. The sequence goes on along the minus strand of NW_027325533.1, from coordinate 39,564 downwards.
TTATAATCTTGTATGAGAAAGAACCACACTTATGTTTGAGCAATACACTCCTTATGAGGAGGTATGCACGATTTAGGATTTTGCTGTAAAATGAATTCCTTCACTTAAACCAAGTTAAAACTGCTGTGTCCTTCTTATTTATCCATATCTAAGCTGTTTTCAAGTATAAACTTCTTTATATTACCTTATATGAGAAAGAACCACACTTGTTCTTCTGGAATCCGAAATTCGCTTTCTTTTAAGGAGATAGTCAAGATTTCAGATATTGCCATAAAATGAATTGCTTCACTCAAACCAAGTTAAAGCCTGCTTTTTCCTTCATATTTGTCAATGTTTAAGCTGGTTTTAAACATAAACTTCTTTTTATAATCTTGTATGAGAAAGAACCACACTTATATTTGAGCAATATTCTCCTTATGAGGAGTTATGCACGATTTAGGATTTTGCTGTAAAATGAATTCCTTCACTTAGAGGATAGTCAAGATTTCAGATATTGCCATAAAATGAATTGCTTCACTCAAACCACGTTAAAACTGGTTTGTCCTTCATATTTGTCAATGTTTAAGCTGGTTTCAAACATAAACTTCTTTTTATAATCTTGTATGAGAAAGAACCACACTTATGTTTGAGCAATACACTCCTTATGAGGAGTTAAGCACGATTTAGGATTTTGCTGTAAAATGAATTCCTTCACTTAGAGGATAGTCAAGATTTCAGATATTGCCATAAAATGAATTGCTTCACTCAAACCACGTTAAAACTGGTTTGTCCTTCATATTTGTCAATGTTTAAGCTGGTTTCAAACATAAACTTCTTTTTATAATCTTGTATGAGAAAGAACCACACTTATGTTTGAGCAATACACTCCTTATGAGGAGTTAAGCACGATTTAGGATTTTGCTGTAAAATGAATTCCTTCACTTAGAGGATAGTCAAGATTTCAGATATTGCCATAAAATGAATTGCTTCACTCAAACCACGTTAAAACTGGTTTGTCCTTCATATTTGTCAATGTTTAAGCTGGTTTCAAACATAAACTTCTTTTTAAAATCTTGTATGAGAAAGAACCACAATTATGGTTGAGCAATAAGCCCCTTATGAGGAGTTATGCACAATTTCGGATTTTGCTGTAAAATGAATTGCTTCACTCAAACCAAGTTAAAACTGCTTTGTCCTTCATATAAATCCATGTCTAAGCTGGATTCAAGCAAAAACTTATTTTTATAACCTTATTTGAGAAAGAACCACACTTATGTTTGAGCAATACACTCCTTATGAGGAGTTATGCACGATTTAGGATTTTGCTGTAAAATGAATTCCTTCACTTAAACCAAGTTAAAATTGATTTGTCCTTCTTATTTATCCATGTCTAAGCTGTTTTCAAGTATAAACTTCTTTATATTACCTTATATGAGAAAGAACCACACTTGTTCTTCTGGAATCCGAAATTCGCTTTCTTTTAAGGAGATAGTCAAGATTTCAGATATTGCCATAAAATGAATTGCTTCACTCAAACCAAGTTAAACCTGCTTTTTCCTTCATATTTGTCAATGTTTAAGCTGGTTTCAAACATAAACTTCTTTTTATAATCTTGTATGAGAAAGAACCACACTTATGTTTGAGCAATACACTCCTTATGAGGAGTTATGCACGATTTAGGATTTTGCTGTAAAATTAATTCCTTCACTTAAACCAAGTTAAAACTGCTGTGTCCTTCTTATTTATCCATATCTAAGCTGTTTTCAAGTATAAACTTCTTTATATTACCTTATATGAGAAAGAACCACACTTGTTCTTCTGGAATCCGAAATTCGCTTTCTTTTAAGGAGATAGTCAAGATTTCAGATATTGCCATAAAATGAATTGTTTCACTCAAACCAAGTTAAACCTGCTTTTTCCTTCATATTTGTCAATGTTTAAGCTGGTTTCAAACATAAACTTCTTTTTATAACCTTGTATGAGGAAGAACCACACTTATATTTGAGCAATATTCTCCTTATGAGGAGTTATGCACAATTTAGGATTTTGCTGTAAAATGAATTCCTTCACTTAAACCAAGTTAAAACTGCTTTGTCCTTCTTATTTATCCATGTCTAAGCTGGTTTCAAACATAAACTTCTTTATATTACCTTATATGAGAAAGAACCACACTCTTTCTTCTGGAATCCGAAATTCGCTTTCTTTTAAGGAGATAGTCAAGATTTCGGATTTTGCTGTAAAATGAATTGCTTCACTCAAACCAAGTTAAAACTGCTTTGTCCTTCATATTTGTCAATGTTTAAGCTGGTTTCAAACATAAACTTCTTTTTATAACCTTGTATGAGGAAGAACCACACTTATATTTGAGCAATATTCTCCTTATGAGGAGTTATGCACGATTTAGGATTTTGCTGTAAAATGAATTCCTTCACTTAAACCAAGTTAAAACTGCTGTGTCCTTCTTATTTATCCATATCTAAGCTGTTTTCAAATATAAACTTCTTTATATTACCTTATATGAGAAAGAACCACACTTATGTTTGAGCAATACACTCCTTATGAGGAGTTAAGCACGATTTAGGATTTTGCTGTAAAATGAATTCCTTCACTTAAAGGATAGTCAAGATTTCACATATTGCCATAAAATGAATTGCTTCACTCAAACCACGTTAAAACTGGTTTGTCCTTCATATTTGTCAATGTTTAAGCTGGTTTCAAACATAAACTTCTTTTTATAATCTTGTATGAGAAAGAACCACACTTATGTTTGAGCAATACACTCCTTATGAGGAGTTAAGCACGATTTAGGATTTTGCTGTAAAATGAATTCCTTCACTTAGAGGATAGTCAAGATTTCAGATATTGCCATAAAATGAATTGCTTCACTCAAACCACGTTAAAACTGCTGTGTCCTTCTTATTTATCCATATCTAAGCTGTTTTCAAGTATAAACTTCTTTATATTACCTTATATGAGAAAGAACCACACTTGTTCTTCTGGAATCCGAAATTCGCTTTCTTTTAAGGAGATAGTCAAGATTTCAGATATTGCCATAAAATGAATTGTTTCACTCAAACCAAGTTAAACCTGCTTTTTCCTTCATATTTGTCAATGTTTAAGCTGGTTTCAAACATAAACTTCTTTTTATAACCTTGTATGAGGAAGAACCACACTTATATTTGAGCAATATTCTCCTTATGAGGAGTTATGCACAATTTAGGATTTTGCTGTAAAATGAATTCCTTCACTTAAACCAAGTTAAAACTGCTTTGTCCTTCTTATTTATCCATGTCTAAGCTGGTTTCAAACATAAACTTCTTTATATTACCTTATATGAGAAAGAACCACACTCTTTCTTCTGGAATCCGAAATTCGCTTTCTTTTAAGGAGATAGTCAAGATTTCGGATTTTGCTGTAAAATGAATTGCTTCACTCAAACCAAGTTAAAACTGCTTTGTCCTTCATATTTGTCAATGTTTAAGCTGGTTTCAAACATAAACTTCTTTTTATAACCTTGTATGAGGAAGAACCACACTTATATTTGAGCAATATTCTCCTTATGAGGAGTTATGCACGATTTAGGATTTTGCTGTAAAATGAATTCCTTCACTTAAACCAAGTTAAAACTGCTGTGTCCTTCTTATTTATCCATATCTAAGCTGTTTTCAAATATAAACTTCTTTATATTACCTTATATGAGAAAGAACCACACTTATGTTTGAGCAATACACTCCTTATGAGGAGTTAAGCACGATTTAGGATTTTGCTGTAAAATGAATTCCTTCACTTAAAGGATAGTCAAGATTTCACATATTGCCATAAAATGAATTGCTTCACTCAAACCACGTTAAAACTGGTTTGTCCTTCATATTTGTCAATGTTTAAGCTGGTTTCAAACATAAACTTCTTTTTATAATCTTGTATGAGAAAGAACCACACTTATGTTTGAGCAATACACTCCTTATGAGGAGTTAAGCACGATTTAGGATTTTGCTGTAAAATGAATTCCTTCACTTAGAGGATAGTCAAGATTTCAGATATTGCCATAAAATGAATTGCTTCACTCAAACCACGTTAAAACTGCTGTGTCCTTCTTATTTATCCATATCTAAGCTGTTTTCAAGTATAAACTTCTTTATATTACCTTATATGAGAAAGAACCACACTTGTTCTTCTGGAATCCGAAATTCGCTTTCTTTTAAGGAGATAGTCAAGATTTCAGATATTGCCATAAAATGAATTGTTTCACTCAAACCAAGTTAAACCTGCTTTTTCCTTCATATTTGTCAATGTTTAAGCTGGTTTCAAACATAAACTTCTTTTTATAACCTTGTATGAGGAAGAACCACACTTATATTTGAGCAATATTCTCCTTATGAGGAGTTATGCACAATTTAGGATTTTGCTGTAAAATGAATTCCTTCACTTAAACCAAGTTAAAACTGCTTTGTCCTTCTTATTTATCCATGTCTAAGCTGGTTTCAAACATAAACTTCTTTATATTACCTTATATGAGAAAGAACCACACTCTTTCTTCTGGAATCCGAAATTCGCTTTCTTTTAAGGAGATAGTCAAGATTTCGGATTTTGCTGTAAAATGAATTGCTTCACTCAAACCAAGTTAAAACTGCTTTGTCCTTCATATTTGTCAATGTTTAAGCTGGTTTCAAACATAAACTTCTTTTTATAACCTTGTATGAGGAAGAACCACACTTATATTTGAGCAATATTCTCCTTATGAGGAGTTATGCACGATTTAGGATTTTGCTGTAAAATGAATTCCTTCACTTAAACCAAGTTAAAACTGCTGTGTCCTTCTTATTTATCCATATCTAAGCTGTTTTCAAATATAAACTTCTTTATATTACCTTATATGAGAAAGAACCACACTTATGTTTGAGCAATACACTCCTTATGAGGAGTTAAGCACGATTTAGGATTTTGCTGTAAAATGAATTCCTTCACTTAAAGGATAGTCAAGATTTCACATATTGCCATAAAATGAATTGCTTCACTCAAACCACGTTAAAACTGGTTTGTCCTTCATATTTGTCAATGTTTAAGCTGGTTTCAAACATAAACTTCTTTTTATAATCTTGTATGAGAAAGAACCACACTTATGTTTGAGCAATACACTCCTTATGAGGAGTTAAGCACGATTTAGGATTTTGCTGTAAAATGAATTCCTTCACTTAGAGGATAGTCAAGATTTCAGATATTGCCATAAAATGAATTGCTTCACTCAAACCACGTTAAAACTGGTTTGTCCTTCATATTTGTCAATGTTTAAGCTGGTTTCAAACATAAACTTCTTTTTAAAATCTTGTATGAGAAAGAACCACAATTATGGTTGAGCAATAAGCCCCTTATGAGGAGTTATGCACAATTTCGGATTTTGCTGTAAAATTAATTGCTTCACTCAAACCAAGTTAAAACTGCTTTGTCCTTCATATAAATCCATGTCTAAGCTGGATTCAAGCAAAAACTTATTTTTATAACCTTATTTGAGAAAGAACCACACTTATGTTTGAGCAATACACTCCTTATGAGGAGTTATGCACGATTTAGGATTTTGCTGTAAAATGAATTCCTTCACTTAAACCAAGTTAAAATTGATTTGTCCTTCTTATTTATCCATGTCTAAGCTGTTTTCAAGTATAAACTTCTTTATATTACCTTATATGAGAAAGAACCACACTTGTTCTTCTGGAATCCGAAATTCGCTTTCTTTTAAGGAGATAGTCAAGATTTCAGATATTGCCATAAAATGAATTGCTTCACTCAAACCAAGTTAAACCTGCTTTTTCCTTCATATTTGTCAATGTTTAAGCTGGTTTCAAACATAAACTTCTTTTTATAATCTTGTATGAGAAAGAACCACACTTATGTTTGAGCAATACACTCCTTATGAGGAGTTATGCACGATTTAGGATTTTGCTGTAAAATTAATTCCTTCACTTAAACCAAGTTAAAACTGCTGTGTCCTTCTTATTTATCCATATCTAAGCTGTTTTCAAGTATAAACTTCTTTATATTACCTTATATGAGAAAGAACCACACTTGTTCTTCTGGAATCCGAAATTCGCTTTCTTTTAAGGAGATAGTCAAGATTTCAGATATTGCCATAAAATGAATTGTTTCACTCAAACCAAGTTAAACCTGCTTTTTCCTTCATATTTGTCAATGTTTAAGCTGGTTTCAAACATAAACTTCTTTTTATAACCTTGTATGAGGAAGAACCACACTTATATTTGAGCAATATTCTCCTTATGAGGAGTTATGCACAATTTAGGATTTTGCTGTAAAATGAATTCCTTCACTTAAACCAAGTTAAAACTGCTTTGTCCTTCTTATTTATCCATGTCTAAGCTGGTTTCAAACATAAACTTCTTTATATTACCTTATATGAGAAAGAACCACACTCTTTCTTCTGGAATCCGAAATTCGCTTTCTTTTAAGGAGATAGTCAAGATTTCGGATTTTGCTGTAAAATGAATTGCTTCACTCAAACCAAGTTAAAACTGCTTTGTCCTTCATATTTGTCAATGTTTAAGCTGGTTTCAAACATAAACTTCTTTTTATAACCTTGTATGAGGAAGAACCACACTTATATTTGAGCAATATTCTCCTTATGAGGAGTTATGCACGATTTAGGATTTTGCTGTAAAATGAATTCCTTCACTTAAACCAAGTTAAAACTGCTGTGTCCTTCTTATTTATCCATATCTAAGCTGTTTTCAAATATAAACTTCTTTATATTACCTTATATGAGAAAGAACCACACTTATGTTTGAGCAATACACTCCTTATGAGGAGTTAAGCACGATTTAGGATTTTGCTGTAAAATGAATTCCTTCACTTAAAGGATAGTCAAGATTTCACATATTGCCATAAAATGAATTGCTTCACTCAAACCACGTTAAAACTGGTTTGTCCTTCATATTTGTCAATGTTTAAGCTGGTTACAAACATAAACTTCTTTTTAAAACCTTGTATGAGAAAGAACCACAATTATGGTTGAGCAATACGCCCCTTATGAGGAGTTATGCACAATTTCGGATTTTGCTGTAAAATGAATTGCTTCACTCAAACCAAGTTAAAACTGCTTTGTCCTTCATATTAATCCATGTCTAAGCTGGATTCAAGCAAAAACTTATTTTTATAACCTTATTTGAGAAAGAACCACACTTATGTTTGAGCAATACACTCCTTATGAGGAGTTATGCACGATTTAGGATTTTGCTGTAAAATGAATTCCTTCACTTAAACCAAGTTAAAATTGATTTGTCCTTCTTATTTATCCATGTCTAAGCTGTTTTCAAGTATAAACTTCTTTATATTACCTTATATGAGAAAGAACCACACTTGTTCTTCTGGAATCCGAAATTCGCTTTCTTTTAAGGAGATAGTCAAGATTTCAGATATTGCCATAAAATGAATTGCTTCACTCAAACCAAGTTAAAACTGCTTTTTCCTTCATATTTGTCAATGTTTAAGCTGGTTTCAAACATAAACTTCTTTTTATAATCTTGTATGAGAAAGAACCACACTTATGTTTGAGCAATACACTCCTTATGAGGAGTTATGCACGATTTAGGATTTTGCTGTGAAATGAATTCCTTCACTTAAACCAAGTTAAAACTGCTGTGTCCTTCTTATTTATCCATATCTAAGCTGTTTTCAAGTATAAACTTCTTTATATTACCTTATATGAGAAAGAACCACACTTATGTTTGAGCAATACACTCCTTATGAGGAGTTAAGCACGATTTAGGATTTTGCTGTAAAATGAATTCCTTCACTTAAAGGATAGTCAAGATTTCAGATATTGCCATAAAATTAATTGCTTCACTCAAACCACGTTAAAACTGGTTTGTCCTTCATATTTGTCAATGTTTAAGCTGGTTTCAAACATAAACTTCTTTTTATAACCTTGTATGAGGAAGAACCACACTTATATTTGAGCAATATTCTCCTTATGAGGAGTTATGCACGATTTAGGATTTTGCTGTAAAATGAATTCCTTCACTTAAACCAAGTTAAAACTGCTTTGTCCTTCTTATTTATCCATGTCTAAGCTGGTTTCAAACATAAACTTCTTTATATTACCTTATATGAGAAAGAACCACACTTGTTCTTCTGGAATCCGAAATTCGCTTTCTTTTAAGGAGATAGTCAAGATTTCAGATATTGCCATAAAATGAATTGTTTCACTCAAACCAAGTTAAACCTGCTTTTTCCTTCATATTTGTCAATGTTTAAGCTGGTTTCAAACATAAACTTCTTTTTATAACCTTGTATGAGGAAGAACCACACTTATATTTGAGCAATATTCTCCTTATGAGGAGTTATGCACGATTTTGCTGTAAAATGAATTCCTTCACTTAAACCAAGTTAAAACTGCTGTGTCCTTCTTATTTATCCATATCTAAGCTGTTTTCAAGTATAAACTTCTTTATATTACCTTATATGAGAAAGAACCACACTTGTTCTTCTGGAATCCGAAATTCGCTTTCTTTTAAGGAGATAGTCAAGATTTCAGATATTGCCATAAAATGAATTGCTTCACTCAAACCACGTTAAAACTGGTTTGTCCTTCATATTTGTCAATGTTTAAGCTGTTTTCAAGTATAAACTTCTTTATATTACCTTATATGAGAAAGAACCACACTTATGTTTGAGCAATACACTCCTTATGAGGAGTTAAGCACGATTTAGGATTTTGCTGTAAAATGAATTCCTTCACTTAAAGGATAGTCAAGATTTCAGATATTGCCATAAAATTAATTGCTTCACTCAAACCACGTTAAAACTGGTTTGTCCTTCATATTTGTCAATGTTTAAGCTGGTTTCAAACATAAACTTCTTTTTTGAACCTTGTATGAGAAAGAACCACAATTATGGTTGAGCAATACGCCCCTTATGAGGAGTTATGCACAATTTCGGATTTTGCTGTAAAATGAATTGCTTCACTCAAACCAAGTTAAAACTGCTTTGTCCTTCATATTTGTCAATGTTTAAGCTGGTTTCAAACATAAACTTCTTTTTATAACCTTGTATGAGGAAGAACCACACTTATATTTGAGCAATATTCTCCTTATGAGGAGTTATGCACGATTTAGGATTTTGCTGTAAAATGAATTCCTTCACTTAAACCAAGTTAAAACTGCTTTGTCCTTCTTATTTATCCATGTCTAAGCTGGTTTCAAACATAAACTTCTTTATATTACCTTATATGAGAAAGAACCACACTTGTTCTTCTGGAATCCGAAATTCGCTTTCTTTTAAGGAGATAGTCAAGATTTCAGATATTGCCATAAAATGAATTGCTTCACTCAAACCAAGTTAAACCTGCTTTTTCCTTCATATTTGTCAATGTTTAAGCTGGTTTCAAACATAAACTTCTTTTTATAACCTTGTATGAGGAAGAACCACACTTATATTTGAGCAATATTCTCCTTATGAGGAGTTATGCACGATTTAGGATTTTGCTGTAAAATGAATTCCTTCACTTAAACCAAGTTAAAACTGCTTTGTCCTTCTTATTTATCCATGTCTAAGCTGGTTTCAAACATAAACTTCTTTATATTACCTTATATGAGAAAGAACCACACTTGTTCTTCTGGAATCCGAAATTCGCTTTCTTTTAAGGAGATAGTCAAGATTTCAGATATTGCCATAAAATGAATTGCTTCACTCAAACCAAGTTAAAGCCTGCTTTTTCCTTCATATTTGTCAATGTTTAAGCTTGTTTCAAACATAAACTTCTTTTTATAATCTTGTATGAGAAAGAACCACACTTATGTTTGAGCAATACACTCCTTATGAGGAGTTATGCACGATTTAGGATTTTGCTGTAAAATGAATTCCTTCACTTAAACCAAGTTAAAACTGCTGTGTCCTTCCTATTTATCCATATCTAAGCTGTTTTCAAGTATAAACTTCTTTATATTACCTTATATGAGAAAGAACCACACTTGTTCTTCTGGAATCCGAAATTCGCTTTCTTTTAAGGAGATAGTCAAGATTTCAGATATTGCCATAAAATGAATTGCTTCACTCAAACCAAGTTAAAACTGCTTTTCCTTCATATTTGTCAATGTTTAAGCTGGTTTCAAACATAAACTTCTTTTTATAACCTTGTATGAGGAAGAACCACACTTATATTTGAGCAATATTCTCCTTATGAGGAGTTATGCACGATTTAGGATTTTGCTGTAAAATGAATTCCTTCACTTAAACCAAGTTAAAACTGCTTTGTCCTTCTTATTTATCCATGTCTAAGCTGGTTTCAAACATAAACTTCTTTATATTACCTTATATGAGAAAGAACCACACTTGTTCTTCTGGAATCCGAAATTCGCTTTCTTTTAAGGAGATAGTCAAGATTTCAGATATTGCCATAAAATGAATTGCTTCACTCAAACCAAGTTAAAACTGCTTTTTCCTTCATATTTGTCAATGTTTAAGCTGGTTTCAAACATAAACTTCTTTTTATAATCTTGTATGAGAAAGAACCACACTTATGTTTGAGCAATACACTCCTTATGAGGAGTTAAGCACGATTTAGGATTTTGCTGTAAAATGAATTCCTTCACTTAGAGGATAGTCAAGATTTCAGATATTGCCATAAAATGAATTGCTTCACTCAAACCACGTTAAAACTGGTTTGTCCTTCATATTTGTCAATGTTTAAGCTGGTTTCAAACATAAACTTCTTTTTATAACCTTGTATGAGGAAGAACCACACTTATATTTGAGCAATATTCTCCTTATGAGGAGTTATGCACGATTTAGGATTTTGCTGTAAAATGAATTCCTTCACTTAAACCAAGTTAAAATTGATTTGTCCTTCTTATTTATCCATGTCTAAGCTGTTTTCAAGTATAAACTTCTTTATATTACCTTATATGAGAAAGAACCACACTTGTTCTTCTGGAATCCGAAATTCGCTTTCTTTTAAGGAGATAGTCAAGATTTCAGATATTGCCATAAAATGAATTGCTTCACTCAAACCAAGTTAAACCTGCTTTTTCCTTCATATTTGTCAATGTTTAAGCTGGTTTCAAACATAAACTTCTTTTTATAATCTTGTATGAGAAAGAACCACACTTATGTTTGAGCAATACACTCCTTATGAGGAGTTATGCACGATTTAGGATTTTGCTGTAAAATTAATTCCTTCACTTAAACCAAGTTAAAACTGCTGTGTCCTTCTTATTTATCCATATCTAAGCTGTTTTCAAGTATAAACTTCTTTATATTACCTTATATGAGAAAGAACCACACTTGTTCTTCTGGAATCCGAAATTCGCTTTCTTTTAAGGAGATAGTCAAGATTTCAGATATTGCCATAAAATGAATTGTTTCACTCAAACCAAGTTAAACCTGCTTTTTCCTTCATATTTGTCAATGTTTAAGCTGGTTTCAAACATAAACTTCTTTTTATAACCTTGTATGAGGAAGAACCACACTTATATTTGAGCAATATTCTCCTTATGAGGAGTTATGCACAATTTAGGATTTTGCTGTAAAATGAATTCCTTCACTTAAACCAAGTTAAAACTGCTGTGTCCTTCTTATTTATCCATATCTAAGCTGTTTTCAAGTATAAACTTCTTTATATTACCTTATATGAGAAAGAACCACACTTATGTTTGAGCAATACACTCCTTATGAGGAGTTAAGCACGATTTAGGATTTTGCTGTAAAATGAATTCCTTCACTTAAAGGATAGTCAAGATTTCAGATATTGCCAAAAAATTAATTGCTTCACTCAAACCACGTTAAAACTGGTTTGTCCTTCATATTTGTCAATGTTTAAGCTGGTTTCAAACATAAACTTCTTTTTTGAACCTTGTATGAGAAAGAACCACAATTATGGTTGAGCAATACGCCCCTTATGAGGAGTTATGCACAATTTCGGATTTTGCTGTAAAATGAATTGCTTCACTCAAACCAAGTTAAAACTGCTTTGTCCTTCATATTTGTCAATGTTTAAGCTGGTTTCAAACATAAACTTCTTTTTATAACCTTGTATGAGGAAGAACCACACTTATATTTGAGCAATATTCTCCTTATGAGGAGTTATGCACGATTTAGGATTTTGCTGTAAAATGAATTCCTTCACTTAAACCAAGTTAAAACTGCTTTGTCCTTCTTATTTATCCATGTCTAAGCTGGTTTCAAACATAAACTTCTTTATATTACCTTATATGAGAAAGAACCACACTTGTTCTTCTGGAATCCGAAATTCGCTTTCTTTTAAGGAGATAGTCAAGATTTCAGATATTGCCATAAAATGAATTGCTTCACTCAAACCAAGTTAAACCTGCTTTTTCCTTCATATTTGTCAATGTTTAAGCTGGTTTCAAACATAAACTTCTTTTTATAACCTTGTATGAGGAAGAACCACACTTATATTTGAGCAATATTCTCCTTATGAGGAGTTATGCACGATTTAGGATTTTGCTGTAAAATGAATTCCTTCACTTAAACCAAGTTAAAACTGCTTTGTCCTTCTTATTTATCCATGTCTAAGCTGGTTTCAAACATAAACTTCTTTATATTACCTTATATGAGAAAGAACCACACTTGTTCTTCTGGAATCCGAAATTCGCTTTCTTTTAAGGAGATAGTCAAGATTTCAGATATTGCCATAAAATGAATTGCTTCACTCAAACCAAGTTAAAGCCTGCTTTTTCCTTCATATTTGTCAATGTTTAAGCTTGTTTCAAACATAAACTTCTTTTTATAATCTTGTATGAGAAAGAACCACACTTATGTTTGAGCAATACACTCCTTATGAGGAGTTATGCACGATTTAGGATTTTGCTGTAAAATGAATTGCTTCACTTAAACCAAGTTAAAACTGCTGTGTCCTTCTTATTTATCCATATCTAAGCTGTTTTCAAATATAAACTTCTCTATATTACCTTATATGAGAAAGAACCACACTTATGTTTGAGCAATACACTCCTTATGAGGAGTTAAGCACGATTTAGGATTTTGCTGTAAAATGAATTCCTTCACTTAAAGGATAGTCAAGATTTCAGATATTGCCATAAAATGAATTGCTTCACTCAAACCACGTTAAAACTGGTTTGTCCTTCATATTTGTCAATGTTTAAGCTGGTTTCAAACATAAACTTCTTTTTAAAACCTTGTATGAGAAAGAACCACAATTATGGTTGAGCAATACGCCCCTTATGAGGAGTTATGAACAACTTCGGATTTTGCTGTAAAATGAATTGCTTCACTCAAACCAAGTTAAAACTGCTTTGTCCTTCATATTAATCCATGTCTAAGCTGGATTCAAGCAAAAACTTATTTTTATAACCTTATTTGAGAAAGAACCACACTTATGTTTGAGCAATACACTCCTTATGAGGAGTTATGCACGATTTAGGATTTTGCTGTAAAATGAATTCCTTCACTTAAACCAAGTTAAAATTGATTTGTCCTTCTTATTTATCCATGTCTAAGCTGTTTTCAAGTATAAACTTCTTTATATTACCTTATATGAGAAAGAACCACACTTGTTCTTCTGGAATCCGAAATTCGCTTTCTTTTAAGGAGATAGTCAAGATTTCAGATATTGCCATAAAATGAATTGCTTCACTCAAACCAAGTTAAAGCCTGCTTTTTCCTTCATATTTGTCAATGTTTAAGCTGGTTTTAAACATAAACTTCTTTTTATAATCTTGTATGAGAAAGAACCACACTTATATTTGAGCAATATTCTCCTTATGAGGAGTTATGCACGATTTAGGATTTTGCTGTAAAATGAATTCCTTCACTTAAACCAAGTTAAAACTGCTTTGTCCTTCTTATTTATCCATGTCTAAGCTGGTTTCAAACATAAACTTCTTTATATTACCTTATATGAGAAAGAACCACACTTGTTCTTCTGGAATCCGAAATTTGCTTTCTTTTAAGGAGATAGTCAAGATTTCAGATATTGCCATAAAATGAATTGCTTCACTCAAACCAAGTTAAAACTGCTTTTTCCTTCATATTTGTCAATGTTTAAGCTGGTTTCAAACATAAACTTCTTTTTATAATCTTGTATGAGAAAGAACCACACTTATGTTTGAGCAATACACTCCTTATGAGGAGTTAAGCACGATTTAGGATTTTGCTGTAAAATGAATTGCTTCACTTAGAGGATAGTCAAGATTTCAGATATTGCCATAAAATGAATTGCTTCACTCAAACCACGTTAAAACTGGTTTGTCCTTCATATTTGTCAATGTTTAAGCTGGTTTTAAACATAAACTTCTTTTTAAAACCTTGTATGAGAAAGAACCACAATTATGGTTGAGCAATACGCCCCTTATGAGGAGTTATGCACGATTTAGGATTTTGCTGTAAAATGAATTCCTTCACTTAAACCAAGTTAAAACTGCTTTGTCCTTCTTATTTATCCATGTCTAAGCTGGTTTCAAACATAAACTTCTTTATATTACCTTATATGAGAAAGAACCACACTTGTTCTTCTGGAATCCGAAATTCGCTTTCTTTTAAGGAGATAGTCAAGATTTCAGATATTGCCATAAAATTAATTGCTTCACTCAAACCACGTTAAAACTGGTTTGTCCTTCATATTTGTCAATGTTTAAGCTGGTTTCAAACATAAACTTCTTTTTAAAACCTTGTATGAGAAAGAACCACAATTATGGTTGAGCAATACGCCCCTTATGAGGAGTTATGAACAACTTCGGATTTTGCTGTAAAATGAATTGCTTCACTCAAACCAAGTTAAAACTGCTTTGTCCTTCGCTTTCTTTTAAGGAGATAGTCAAGATTTCAGATATTGCCATAAAATGAATTGCTTCACTCAAACCAAGTTAAAGCCTGCTTTTTCCTTCATATGTGTCAATGTTTAAGCTGGTTTTAAACATAAACTTCTTTTTATAATCTTGTATGAGAAAGAACCACACTTATGTTTGAGCAATACACTCCTTATGAGGAGTTAAGCACGATTTAGGATTTTGCTGTAAAATGAATTCCTTCACTTAGAGGATAGTCAAGATTTCAGATATTGCCATAAAATGAATTGCTTCACTCAAACCACGTTAAAACTGGTTTGTCCTTCATATTTGTCAATGTTTAAGCTGGTTTCAAACATAAACTTCTTTTTAAAATCTTGTATGAGAAAGAACCACAATTATGGTTGAGCAATAAGCCCCTTATGAGGAGTTATGCACAATTTCGGATTTTGCTGTAAAATGAATTGCTTCACTCAAACCAAGTTAAAACTGCTTTGTCCTTCATATAAATCCATGTCTAAGCTGGATTCAAGCAAAAACTTATTTTTATAACCTTATTTGAGAAAGAACCACACTTATGTTTGAGCAATACACTCCTTATGAGGAGTTATGCACGATTTAGGATTTTGCTGTAAAATGAATTCCTTCACTTAAACCAAGTTAAAATTGATTTGTCCTTCTTATTTATCCATGTCTAAGCTGTTTTCAAGTATAAACTTCTTTATATTACCTTATATGAGAAAGAACCACACTTGTTCTTCTGGAATCCGAAATTCGCTTTCTTTTAAGGAGATAGTCAAGATTTCAGATATTGCCATAAAATGAATTGCTTCACTCAAACCAAGTTAAACCTGCTTTTTCCTTCATATTTGTCAATGTTTAAGCTGGTTTCAAACATAAACTTCTTTTTATAATCTTGTATGAGAAAGAACCACACTTATGTTTGAGCAATACACTCCTTATGAGGAGGTATGCACGATTTAGGATTTTGCTGTAAAATGAATTCCTTCACTTAAACCAAGTTAAAACTGCTGTGTCCTTCTTATTTATCCATATCTAAGCTGTTTTCAAGTATAAACTTCTTTATATTACCTTATATGAGAAAGAACCACACTTGTTCTTCTGGAATCCGAAATTTGCTTTCTTTTAAGGAGATAGTCAAGATTTCAGATATTGCCATAAAATGAATTGCTTCACTCAAACCAAGTTAAAACTGCTTTTCCTTCATATTTGTCAATGTTTAAGCTGGTTTCAAACATAAACTTCTTTTTATAACCTTGTATGAGGAAGAACCACACTTATATTTGAGCAATATTCTCCTTATGAGGAGTTATGCACGATTTAGGATTTTGCTGTAAAATGAATTCCTTCACTTAAACCAAGTTAAAACTGCTTTGTCCTTCTTATTTATCCATGTCTAAGCTGGTTTCAAACATAAACTTCTTTATATTACCTTATATGAGAAAGAACCACACTTGTTCTTCTGGAATCCGAAATTCGCTTTCTTTTAAGGAGATAGTCAAGATTTCAGATATTGCCATAAAATGAATTGCTTCACTCAAACCAAGTTAAAACTGCTTTTTCCTTCATATTTGTCAATGTTTAAGCTGGTTTCAAACATAAACTTCTTTTTATAATCTTGTATGAGAAAGAACCACACTTATGTTTGAGCAATACACTCCTTATGAGGAGTTAAGCACGATTTAGGATTTTGCTGTAAAATGAATTCCTTCACTTAGAGGATAGTCAAGATTTCAGATATTGCCATAAAATGAATTGCTTCACTCAAACCACGTTAAAACTGGTTTGTCCTTCATATTTGTCAATGTTTAAGCTGGTTTCAAACATAAACTTCTTTTTATAACCTTGTATGAGGAAGAACCACACTTATATTTGAGCAATATTCTCCTTATGAGGAGTTATGCACGATTTAGGATTTTGCTGTAAAATGAATTCCTTCACTTAAACCAAGTTAAAATTGATTTGTCCTTCTTATTTATCCATGTCTAAGCTGTTTTCAAGTATAAACTTCTTTATATTACCTTATATGAGAAAGAACCACACTTGTTCTTCTGGAATCCGAAATTCGCTTTCTTTTAAGGAGATAGTCAAGATTTCAGATATTGCCATAAAATGAATTGCTTCACTCAAACCAAGTTAAACCTGCTTTTTCCTTCATATTTGTCAATGTTTAAGCTGGTTTCAAACATAAACTTCTTTTTATAATCTTGTATGAGAAAGAACCACACTTATGTTTGAGCAATACACTCCTTATGAGGAGTTATGCACGATTTAGGATTTTGCTGTAAAATGAATTCCTTCACTTAAACCAAGTTAAAACTGCTGTGTCCTTCTTATTTATCCATGTCTAAGCTGTTTTCAAGTATAAACTTCTTTATATTACCTTATATGAGAAAGAACCACACTTGTTCTTCTGGAATCCGAAATTCGCTTTCTTTTAAGGAGATAGTCAAGATTTCAGATATTGCCATAAAATGAATTGCTTCACTCAAACCAAGTTAAACCTGCTTTTTCCTTCATATTTGTCAATGTTTAAGCTGGTTTCAAACATAAACTTCTTTTTATAATCTTGTATGAGAAAGAACCACACTTATGTTTGAGCAATACACTCCTTATGAGGAGTTATGCACGATTTAGGATTTTGCTGTAAAATTAATTCCTTCACTTAAACCAAGTTAAAACTGCTGTGTCCTTCTTATTTATCCATATCTAAGCTGTTTTCAAGTATAAACTTCTTTATATTACCTTATATGAGAAAGAACCACACTTGTTCTTCTGGAATCCGAAATTCGCTTTCTTTTAAGGAGATAGTCAAGATTTCAGATATTGCCATAAAATGAATTGTTTCACTCAAACCAAGTTAAACCTGCTTTTTCCTTCATATTTGTCAATGTTTAAGCTGGTTTCAAACATAAACTTCTTTTTATAACCTTGTATGAGGAAGAACCACACTTATATTTGAGCAATATTCTCCTTATGAGGAGTTATGCACAATTTAGGATTTTGCTGTAAAATGAATTCCTTCACTTAAACCAAGTTAAAACTGCTGTGTCCTTCTTATTTATCCATATCTAAGCTGTTTTCAAGTATAAACTTCTTTATATTACCTTATATGAGAAAGAACCACACTTATGTTTGAGCAATACACTCCTTATGAGGAGTTAAGCACGATTTAGGATTTTGCTGTAAAATGAATTCCTTCACTTAAAGGATAGTCAAGATTTCAGATATTGCCAAAAAATTAATTGCTTCACTCAAACCACGTTAAAACTGGTTTGTCCTTCATATTTGTCAATGTTTAAGCTGGTTTCAAACATAAACTTCTTTTTTGAACCTTGTATGAGAAAGAACCACAATTATGGTTGAGCAATACGCCCCTTATGAGGAGTTATGCACAATTTCGGATTTTGCTGTAAAATGAATTGCTTCACTCAAACCAAGTTAAAACTGCTTTGTCCTTCATATTTGTCAATGTTTAAGCTGGTTTCAAACATAAACTTCTTTTTATAACCTTGTATGAGGAAGAACCACACTTATATTTGAGCAATATTCTCCTTATGAGGAGTTATGCACGATTTAGGATTTTGCTGTAAAATGAATTCCTTCACTTAAACCAAGTTAAAACTGCTTTGTCCTTCTTATTTATCCATGTCTAAGCTGGTTTCAAACATAAACTTCTTTATATTACCTTATATGAGAAAGAACCACACTTGTTCTTCTGGAATCCGAAATTCGCTTTCTTTTAAGGAGATAGTCAAGATTTCAGATATTGCCATAAAATGAATTGCTTCACTCAAACCAAGTTAAACCTGCTTTTTCCTTCATATTTGTCAATGTTTAAGCTGGTTTCAAACATAAACTTCTTTTTATAACCTTGTATGAGGAAGAACCACACTTATATTTGAGCAATATTCTCCTTATGAGGAGTTATGCACGATTTAGGATTTTGCTGTAAAATGAATTCCTTCACTTAAACCAAGTTAAAACTGCTTTGTCCTTCTTATTTATCCATGTCTAAGCTGGTTTCAAACATAAACTTCTTTATATTACCTTATATGAGAAAGAACCACACTTGTTCTTCTGGAATCCGAAATTCGCTTTCTTTTAAGGAGATAGTCAAGATTTCAGATATTGCCATAAAATGAATTGCTTCACTCAAACCAAGTTAAAGCCTGCTTTTTCCTTCATATTTGTCAATGTTTAAGCTTGTTTCAAACATAAACTTCTTTTTATAATCTTGTATGAGAAAGAACCACACTTATGTTTGAGCAATACACTCCTTATGAGGAGTTATGCACGATTTAGGATTTTGCTGTAAAATGAATTGCTTCACTTAAACCAAGTTAAAACTGCTGTGTCCTTCTTATTTATCCATATCTAAGCTGTTTTCAAATATAAACTTCTCTATATTACCTTATATGAGAAAGAACCACACTTATGTTTGAGCAATACACTCCTTATGAGGAGTTAAGCACGATTTAGGATTTTGCTGTAAAATGAATTCCTTCACTTAAAGGATAGTCAAGATTTCAGATATTGCCATAAAATGAATTGCTTCACTCAAACCACGTTAAAACTGGTTTGTCCTTCATATTTGTCAATGTTTAAGCTGGTTTCAAACATAAACTTCTTTTTAAAACCTTGTATGAGAAAGAACCACAATTATGGTTGAGCAATACGCCCCTTATGAGGAGTTATGAACAACTTCGGATTTTGCTGTAAAATGAATTGCTTCACTCAAACCAAGTTAAAACTGCTTTGTCCTTCATATTAATCCATGTCTAAGCTGGATTCAAGCAAAAACTTATTTTTATAACCTTATTTGAGAAAGAACCACACTTATGTTTGAGCAATACACTCCTTATGAGGAGTTATGCACGATTTAGGATTTTGCTGTAAAATGAATTCCTTCACTTAAACCAAGTTAAAATTGATTTGTCCTTCTTATTTATCCATGTCTAAGCTGTTTTCAAGTATAAACTTCTTTATATTACCTTATATGAGAAAGAACCACACTTGTTCTTCTGGAATCCGAAATTCGCTTTCTTTTAAGGAGATAGTCAAGATTTCAGATATTGCCATAAAATGAATTGCTTCACTCAAACCAAGTTAAAGCCTGCTTTTTCCTTCATATTTGTCAATGTTTAAGCTGGTTTTAAACATAAACTTCTTTTTATAATCTTGTATGAGAAAGAACCACACTTATATTTGAGCAATATTCTCCTTATGAGGAGTTATGCACGATTTAGGATTTTGCTGTAAAATGAATTCCTTCACTTAAACCAAGTTAAAACTGCTTTGTCCTTCTTATTTATCCATGTCTAAGCTGGTTTCAAACATAAACTTCTTTATATTACCTTATATGAGAAAGAACCACACTTGTTCTTCTGGAATCCGAAATTTGCTTTCTTTTAAGGAGATAGTCAAGATTTCAGATATTGCCATAAAATGAATTGCTTCACTCAAACCAAGTTAAAACTGCTTTTTCCTTCATATTTGTCAATGTTTAAGCTGGTTTCAAACATAAACTTCTTTTTATAATCTTGTATGAGAAAGAACCACACTTATGTTTGAGCAATACACTCCTTATGAGGAGTTAAGCACGATTTAGGATTTTGCTGTAAAATGAATTGCTTCACTTAGAGGATAGTCAAGATTTCAGATATTGCCATAAAATGAATTGCTTCACTCAAACCACGTTAAAACTGGTTTGTCCTTCATATTTGTCAATGTTTAAGCTGGTTTTAAACATAAACTTCTTTTTAAAACCTTGTATGAGAAAGAACCACAATTATGGTTGAGCAATACGCCCCTTATGAGGAGTTATGCACGATTTAGGATTTTGCTGTAAAATGAATTCCTTCACTTAAACCAAGTTAAAACTGCTTTGTCCTTCTTATTTATCCATGTCTAAGCTGGTTTCAAACATAAACTTCTTTATATTACCTTATATGAGAAAGAACCACACTTGTTCTTCTGGAATCCGAAATTCGCTTTCTTTTAAGGAGATAGTCAAGATTTCAGATATTGCCATAAAATTAATTGCTTCACTCAAACCACGTTAAAACTGGTTTGTCCTTCATATTTGTCAATGTTTAAGCTGGTTTCAAACATAAACTTCTTTTTAAAACCTTGTATGAGAAAGAACCACAATTATGGTTGAGCAATACGCCCCTTATGAGGAGTTATGAACAACTTCGGATTTTGCTGTAAAATGAATTGCTTCACTCAAACCAAGTTAAAACTGCTTTGTCCTTCGCTTTCTTTTAAGGAGATAGTCAAGATTTCAGATATTGCCATAAAATGAATTGCTTCACTCAAACCAAGTTAAAGCCTGCTTTTTCCTTCATATGTGTCAATGTTTAAGCTGGTTTTAAACATAAACTTCTTTTTATAATCTTGTATGAGAAAGAACCACACTTATGTTTGAGCAATACACTCCTTATGAGGAGTTAAGCACGATTTAGGATTTTGCTGTAAAATGAATTCCTTCACTTAGAGGATAGTCAAGATTTCAGATATTGCCATAAAATGAATTGCTTCACTCAAACCACGTTAAAACTGGTTTGTCCTTCATATTTGTCAATGTTTAAGCTGGTTTCAAACATAAACTTCTTTTTAAAATCTTGTATGAGAAAGAACCACAATTATGGTTGAGCAATAAGCCCCTTATGAGGAGTTATGCACAATTTCGGATTTTGCTGTAAAATGAATTGCTTCACTCAAACCAAGTTAAAACTGCTTTGTCCTTCATATAAATCCATGTCTAAGCTGGATTCAAGCAAAAACTTATTTTTATAACCTTATTTGAGAAAGAACCACACTTATGTTTGAGCAATACACTCCTTATGAGGAGTTATGCACGATTTAGGATTTTGCTGTAAAATGAATTCCTTCACTTAAACCAAGTTAAAATTGATTTGTCCTTCTTATTTATCCATGTCTAAGCTGTTTTCAAGTATAAACTTCTTTATATTACCTTATATGAGAAAGAACCACACTTGTTCTTCTGGAATCCGAAATTCGCTTTCTTTTAAGGAGATAGTCAAGATTTCAGATATTGCCATAAAATGAATTGCTTCACTCAAACCAAGTTAAACCTGCTTTTTCCTTCATATTTGTCAATGTTTAAGCTGGTTTCAAACATAAACTTCTTTTTATAATCTTGTATGAGAAAGAACCACACTTATGTTTGAGCAATACACTCCTTATGAGGAGGTATGCACGATTTAGGATTTTGCTGTAAAATGAATTCCTTCACTTAAACCAAGTTAAAACTGCTGTGTCCTTCTTATTTATCCATATCTAAGCTGTTTTCAAGTATAAACTTCTTTATATTACCTTATATGAGAAAGAACCACACTTGTTCTTCTGGAATCCGAAATTCGCTTTCTTTTAAGGAGATAGTCAAGATTTCAGATATTGCCATAAAATGAATTGCTTCACTCAAACCAAGTTAAAGCCTGCTTTTTCCTTCATATTTGTCAATGTTTAAGCTGGTTTTAAACATAAACTTCTTTTTATAATCTTGTATGAGAAAGAACCACACTTATATTTGAGCAATATTCTCCTTATGAGGAGTTATGCACGATTTAGGATTTTGCTGTAAAATGAATTCCTTCACTTAGAGGATAGTCAAGATTTCAGATATTGCCATAAAATGAATTGCTTCACTCAAACCACGTTAAAACTGGTTTGTCCTTCATATTTGTCAATGTTTAAGCTGGTTTCAAACATAAACTTCTTTTTATAATCTTGTATGAGAAAGAACCACACTTATGTTTGAGCAATACACTCCTTATGAGGAGTTAAGCACGATTTAGGATTTTGCTGTAAAATGAATTCCTTCACTTAGAGGATAGTCAAGATTTCAGATATTGCCATAAAATGAATTGCTTCACTCAAACCACGTTAAAACTGGTTTGTCCTTCATATTTGTCAATGTTTAAGCTGGTTTCAAACATAAACTTCTTTTTATAATCTTGTATGAGAAAGAACCACACTTATGTTTGAGCAATACACTCCTTATGAGGAGTTAAGCACGATTTAGGATTTTGCTGTAAAATGAATTCCTTCACTTAGAGGATAGTCAAGATTTCAGATATTGCCATAAAATGAATTGCTTCACTCAAACCACGTTAAAACTGGTTTGTCCTTCATATTTGTCAATGTTTAAGCTGGTTTCAAACATAAACTTCTTTTTAAAATCTTGTATGAGAAAGAACCACAATTATGGTTGAGCAATAAGCCCCTTATGAGGAGTTATGCACAATTTCGGATTTTGCTGTAAAATGAATTGCTTCACTCAAACCAAGTTAAAACTGCTTTGTCCTTCATATAAATCCATGTCTAAGCTGGATTCAAGCAAAAACTTATTTTTATAACCTTATTTGAGAAAGAACCACACTTATGTTTGAGCAATACACTCCTTATGAGGAGTTATGCACGATTTAGGATTTTGCTGTAAAATGAATTCCTTCACTTAAACCAAGTTAAAATTGATTTGTCCTTCTTATTTATCCATGTCTAAGCTGTTTTCAAGTATAAACTTCTTTATATTACCTTATATGAGAAAGAACCACACTTGTTCTTCTGGAATCCGAAATTCGCTTTCTTTTAAGGAGATAGTCAAGATTTCAGATATTGCCATAAAATGAATTGCTTCACTCAAACCAAGTTAAACCTGCTTTTTCCTTCATATTTGTCAATGTTTAAGCTGGTTTCAAACATAAACTTCTTTTTATAATCTTGTATGAGAAAGAACCACACTTATGTTTGAGCAATACACTCCTTATGAGGAGTTATGCACGATTTAGGATTTTGCTGTAAAATTAATTCCTTCACTTAAACCAAGTTAAAACTGCTGTGTCCTTCTTATTTATCCATATCTAAGCTGTTTTCAAGTATAAACTTCTTTATATTACCTTATATGAGAAAGAACCACACTTGTTCTTCTGGAATCCGAAATTCGCTTTCTTTTAAGGAGATAGTCAAGATTTCAGATATTGCCATAAAATGAATTGTTTCACTCAAACCAAGTTAAACCTGCTTTTTCCTTCATATTTGTCAATGTTTAAGCTGGTTTCAAACATAAACTTCTTTTTATAACCTTGTATGAGGAAGAACCACACTTATATTTGAGCAATATTCTCCTTATGAGGAGTTATGCACAATTTAGGATTTTGCTGTAAAATGAATTCCTTCACTTAAACCAAGTTAAAACTGCTTTGTCCTTCTTATTTATCCATGTCTAAGCTGGTTTCAAACATAAACTTCTTTATATTACCTTATATGAGAAAGAACCACACTCTTTCTTCTGGAATCCGAAATTCGCTTTCTTTTAAGGAGATAGTCAAGATTTCGGATTTTGCTGTAAAATGAATTGCTTCACTCAAACCAAGTTAAAACTGCTTTGTCCTTCATATTTGTCAATGTTTAAGCTGGTTTCAAACATAAACTTCTTTTTATAACCTTGTATGAGGAAGAACCACACTTATATTTGAGCAATATTCTCCTTATGAGGAGTTATGCACGATTTAGGATTTTGCTGTAAAATGAATTCCTTCACTTAAACCAAGTTAAAACTGCTGTGTCCTTCTTATTTATCCATATCTAAGCTGTTTTCAAATATAAACTTCTTTATATTACCTTATATGAGAAAGAACCACACTTATGTTTGAGCAATACACTCCTTATGAGGAGTTAAGCACGATTTAGGATTTTGCTGTAAAATGAATTCCTTCACTTAAAGGATAGTCAAGATTTCACATATTGCCATAAAATGAATTGCTTCACTCAAACCACGTTAAAACTGGTTTGTCCTTCATATTTGTCAATGTTTAAGCTGGTTTCAAACATAAACTTCTTTTTATAATCTTGTATGAGAAAGAACCACACTTATGTTTGAGCAATACACTCCTTATGAGGAGTTATGCACGATTTAGGATTTTGCTGTAAAATGAATTCCTTCACTTAAACCAAGTTAAAATTGATTTGTCCTTCTTATTTATCCATGTCTAAGCTGTTTTCAAGTATAAACTTCTTTATATTACCTTATATGAGAAAGAACCACACTTGTTCTTCTGGAATCCGAAATTCGCTTTCTTTTAAGGAGATAGTCAAGATTTCAGATATTGCCATAAAATGAATTGCTTCACTCAAACCAAGTTAAACCTGCTTTTTCCTTCATATTTGTCAATGTTTAAGCTGGTTTCAAACATAAACTTCTTTTTATAATCTTGTATGAGAAAGAACCACACTTATGTTTGAGCAATACACTCCTTATGAGGAGTTATGCACGATTTAGGATTTTGCTGTAAAATTAATTCCTTCACTTAAACCAAGTTAAAACTGCTGTGTCCTTCTTATTTATCCATATCTAAGCTGTTTTCAAGTATAAACTTCTTTATATTACCTTATATGAGAAAGAACCACACTTGTTCTTCTGGAATCCGAAATTCGCTTTCTTTTAAGGAGATAGTCAAGATTTCAGATATTGCCATAAAATGAATTGTTTCACTCAAACCAAGTTAAACCTGCTTTTTCCTTCATATTTGTCAATGTTTAAGCTGGTTTCAAACATAAACTTCTTTTTATAACCTTGTATGAGGAAGAACCACACTTATATTTGAGCAATATTCTCCTTATGAGGAGTTATGCACAATTTAGGATTTTGCTGTAAAATGAATTCCTTCACTTAAACCAAGTTAAAACTGCTTTGTCCTTCTTATTTATCCATGTCTAAGCTGGTTTCAAACATAAACTTCTTTATATTACCTTATATGAGAAAGAACCACACTCTTTCTTCTGGAATCCGAAATTCGCTTTCTTTTAAGGAGATAGTCAAGATTTCGGATTTTGCTGTAAAATGAATTGCTTCACTCAAACCAAGTTAAAACTGCTTTGTCCTTCATATTTGTCAATGTTTAAGCTGGTTTCAAACATAAACTTCTTTTTATAACCTTGTATGAGGAAGAACCACACTTATATTTGAGCAATATTCTCCTTATGAGGAGTTATGCACGATTTAGGATTTTGCTGTAAAATGAATTCCTTCACTTAAACCAAGTTAAAACTGCTGTGTCCTTCTTATTTATCCATATCTAAGCTGTTTTCAAATATAAACTTCTTTATATTACCTTATATGAGAAAGAACCACACTTATGTTTGAGCAATACACTCCCTATGAGGAGTTAAGCACGATTTAGGATTTTGCTGTAAAATGAATTCCTTCACTTAAAGGATAGTCAAGATTTCACATATTGCCATAAAATGAATTGCTTCACTCAAACCACGTTAAAACTGGTTTGTCCTTCATATTTGTCAATGTTTAAGCTGGTTACAAACATAAACTTCTTTTTAAAACCTTGTATGAGAAAGAACCACAATTATGGTTGAGCAATACGCCCCTTATGAGGAGTTATGCACAATTTCGGATTTTGCTGTAAAATGAATTGCTTCACTCAAACCAAGTTAAAACTGCTTTGTCCTTCATATTAATCCATGTCTAAGCTGGATTCAAGCAAAAACTTATTTTTATAACCTTATTTGAGAAAGAACCACACTTATGTTTGAGCAATACACTCCTTATGAGGAGTTATGCACGATTTAGGATTTTGCTGTAAAATGAATTCCTTCACTTAAACCAAGTTAAAATTGATTTGTCCTTCTTATTTATCCATGTCTAAGCTGTTTTCAAGTATAAACTTCTTTATATTACCTTATATGAGAAAGAACCACACTTGTTCTTCTGGAATCCGAAATTCGCTTTCTTTTAAGGAGATAGTCAAGATTTCAGATATTGCCATAAAATGAATTGCTTCACTCAAACCAAGTTAAAACTGCTTTTTCCTTCATATTTGTCAATGTTTAAGCTGGTTTCAAACATAAACTTCTTTTTATAATCTTGTATGAGAAAGAACCACACTTATGTTTGAGCAATACACTCCTTATGAGGAGTTATGCACGATTTAGGATTTTGCTGTGAAATGAATTCCTTCACTTAAACCAAGTTAAAACTGCTGTGTCCTTCTTATTTATCCATATCTAAGCTGTTTTCAAGTATAAACTTCTTTATATTACCTTATATGAGAAAGAACCACACTTATGTTTGAGCAATACACTCCTTATGAGGAGTTAAGCACGATTTAGGATTTTGCTGTAAAATGAATTCCTTCACTTAAAGGATAGTCAAGATTTCAGATATTGCCATAAAATTAATTGCTTCACTCAAACCACGTTAAAACTGGTTTGTCCTTCATATTTGTCAATGTTTAAGCTGGTTTCAAACATAAACTTCTTTTTATAACCTTGTATGAGGAAGAACCACACTTATATTTGAGCAATATTCTCCTTATGAGGAGTTATGCACGATTTAGGATTTTGCTGTAAAATGAATTCCTTCACTTAAACCAAGTTAAAACTGCTTTGTCCTTCTTATTTATCCATGTCTAAGCTGGTTTCAAACATAAACTTCTTTATATTACCTTATATGAGAAAGAACCACACTTGTTCTTCTGGAATCCGAAATTCGCTTTCTTTTAAGGAGATAGTCAAGATTTCAGATATTGCCATAAAATGAATTGTTTCACTCAAACCAAGTTAAACCTGCTTTTTCCTTCATATTTGTCAATGTTTAAGCTGGTTTCAAACATAAACTTCTTTTTATAACCTTGTATGAGGAAGAACCACACTTATATTTGAGCAATATTCTCCTTATGAGGAGTTATGCACGATTTTGCTGTAAAATGAATTCCTTCACTTAAACCAAGTTAAAACTGCTGTGTCCTTCTTATTTATCCATATCTAAGCTGTTTTCAAGTATAAACTTCTTTATATTACCTTATATGAGAAAGAACCACACTTGTTCTTCTGGAATCCGAAATTCGCTTTCTTTTAAGGAGATAGTCAAGATTTCAGATATTGCCATAAAATGAATTGCTTCACTCAAACCACGTTAAAACTGGTTTGTCCTTCATATTTGTCAATGTTTAAGCTGTTTTCAAGTATAAACTTCTTTATATTACCTTATATGAGAAAGAACCACACTTATGTTTGAGCAATACACTCCTTATGAGGAGTTAAGCACGATTTAGGATTTTGCTGTAAAATGAATTCCTTCACTTAAAGGATAGTCAAGATTTCAGATATTGCCATAAAATTAATTGCTTCACTCAAACCACGTTAAAACTGGTTTGTCCTTCATATTTGTCAATGTTTAAGCTGGTTTCAAACATAAACTTCTTTTTTGAACCTTGTATGAGAAAGAACCACAATTATGGTTGAGCAATACGCCCCTTATGAGGAGTTATGCACAATTTCGGATTTTGCTGTAAAATGAATTGCTTCACTCAAACCAAGTTAAAACTGCTTTGTCCTTCATATTTGTCAATGTTTAAGCTGGTTTCAAACATAAACTTCTTTTTATAACCTTGTATGAGGAAGAACCACACTTATATTTGAGCAATATTCTCCTTATGAGGAGTTATGCACGATTTAGGATTTTGCTGTAAAATGAATTCCTTCACTTAAACCAAGTTAAAACTGCTTTGTCCTTCTTATTTATCCATGTCTAAGCTGGTTTCAAACATAAACTTCTTTATATTACCTTATATGAGAAAGAACCACACTTGTTCTTCTGGAATCCGAAATTCGCTTTCTTTTAAGGAGATAGTCAAGATTTCAGATATTGCCATAAAATGAATTGCTTCACTCAAACCAAGTTAAACCTGCTTTTTCCTTCATATTTGTCAATGTTTAAGCTGGTTTCAAACATAAACTTCTTTTTATAACCTTGTATGAGGAAGAACCACACTTATATTTGAGCAATATTCTCCTTATGAGGAGTTATGCACGATTTAGGATTTTGCTGTAAAATGAATTCCTTCACTTAAACCAAGTTAAAACTGCTTTGTCCTTCTTATTTATCCATGTCTAAGCTGGTTTCAAACATAAACTTCTTTATATTACCTTATATGAGAAAGAACCACACTTGTTCTTCTGGAATCCGAAATTCGCTTTCTTTTAAGGAGATAGTCAAGATTTCAGATATTGCCATAAAATGAATTGCTTCACTCAAACCAAGTTAAAGCCTGCTTTTTCCTTCATATTTGTCAATGTTTAAGCTTGTTTCAAACATAAACTTCTTTTTATAATCTTGTATGAGAAAGAACCACACTTATGTTTGAGCAATACACTCCTTATGAGGAGTTATGCACGATTTAGGATTTTGCTGTAAAATGAATTCCTTCACTTAAACCAAGTTAAAACTGCTGTGTCCTTCCTATTTATCCATATCTAAGCTGTTTTCAAGTATAAACTTCTTTATATTACCTTATATGAGAAAGAACCACACTTGTTCTTCTGGAATCCGAAATTCGCTTTCTTTTAAGGAGATAGTCAAGATTTCAGATATTGCCATAAAATGAATTGCTTCACTCAAACCAAGTTAAAACTGCTTTTCCTTCATATTTGTCAATGTTTAAGCTGGTTTCAAACATAAACTTCTTTTTATAACCTTGTATGAGGAAGAACCACACTTATATTTGAGCAATATTCTCCTTATGAGGAGTTATGCACGATTTAGGATTTTGCTGTAAAATGAATTCCTTCACTTAAACCAAGTTAAAACTGCTTTGTCCTTCTTATTTATCCATGTCTAAGCTGGTTTCAAACATAAACTTCTTTATATTACCTTATATGAGAAAGAACCACACTTGTTCTTCTGGAATCCGAAATTCGCTTTCTTTTAAGGAGATAGTCAAGATTTCAGATATTGCCATAAAATGAATTGCTTCACTCAAACCAAGTTAAAACTGCTTTTTCCTTCATATTTGTCAATGTTTAAGCTGGTTTCAAACATAAACTTCTTTTTATAATCTTGTATGAGAAAGAACCACACTTATGTTTGAGCAATACACTCCTTATGAGGAGTTAAGCACGATTTAGGATTTTGCTGTAAAATGAATTCCTTCACTTAGAGGATAGTCAAGATTTCAGATATTGCCATAAAATGAATTGCTTCACTCAAACCACGTTAAAACTGGTTTGTCCTTCATATTTGTCAATGTTTAAGCTTGTTTCAAACATAAACTTCTTTTTATAATCTTGTATGAGAAAGAACCACACTTATGTTTGAGCAATACACTCCTTATGAGGAGTTATGCACGATTTAGGATTTTGCTGTAAAATGAATTCCTTCACTTAAACCAAGTTAAAACTGCTGTGTCCTTCCTATTTATCCATATCTAAGCTGTTTTCAAGTATAAACTTCTTTATATTACCTTATATGAGAAAGAACCACACTTGTTCTTCTGGAATCCGAAATTCGCTTTCTTTTAAGGAGATAGTCAAGATTTCAGATATTGCCATAAAATGAATTGCTTCACTCAAACCAAGTTAAAACTGCTTTTCCTTCATATTTGTCAATGTTTAAGCTGGTTTCAAACATAAACTTCTTTTTATAACCTTGTATGAGGAAGAACCACACTTATATTTGAGCAATATTCTCCTTATGAGGAGTTATGCACGATTTAGGATTTTGCTGTAAAATGAATTCCTTCACTTAAACCAAGTTAAAACTGCTTTGTCCTTCTTATTTATCCATGTCTAAGCTGGTTTCAAACATAAACTTCTTTATATTACCTTATATGAGAAAGAACCACACTTGTTCTTCTGGAATCCGAAATTCGCTTTCTTTTAAGGAGATAGTCAAGATTTCAGATATTGCCATAAAATGAATTGCTTCACTCAAACCAAGTTAAAACTGCTTTTTCCTTCATATTTGTCAATGTTTAAGCTGGTTTCAAACATAAACTTCTTTTTATAATCTTGTATGAGAAAGAACCACACTTATGTTTGAGCAATACACTCCTTATGAGGAGTTAAGCACGATTTAGGATTTTGCTGTAAAATGAATTCCTTCACTTAGAGGATAGTCAAGATTTCAGATATTGCCATAAAATGAATTGCTTCACTCAAACCACGTTAAAACTGGTTTGTCCTTCATATTTGTCAATGTTTAAGCTGGTTTCAAACATAAACTTCTTTTTAAAACCTTGTATGAGAAAGAACCACACTTATGGTTGAGCAATACGCCCCTTATGAGGAGTTATGCACAATTTCGGATTTTGCTGTAAAATGAATTGCTTCACTCAAACCAAGTTAAAACTGCTTTGTCCTTCATATTAATCCATGTCTAAGCTGGATTCAAGCAAAAACTTATTTTTATAACCTTATTTGAGAAAGAACCACACTTATGTTTGAGCAATACACTCCTTATGAGGAGTTATGCACGATTTAGGATTTTGCTGTAAAATGAATTCCTTCACTTAAACCAAGTTAAAACTGCTGTGTCCTTCCTATTTATCCATATCTAAGCTGTTTTCAAGTATAAACTTCTTTATATTACCTTATATGAGAAAGAACCACACTTGTTCTTCTGGAATCCGAAATTCGCTTTCTTTTAAGGAGATAGTCAAGATTTCAGATATTGCCATAAAATGAATTGCTTCACTCAAACCAAGTTAAAGCCTGCTTTTTCCTTCATATTTGTCAATGTTTAAGCTGGTTTTAAACATAAACTTCTTTTTATAATCTTGTATGAGAAAGAACCACACTTATATTTGAGCAATATTCTCCTTATGAGGAGTTATGCACGATTTAGGATTTTGCTGTAAAATGAATTCCTTCACTTAAACCAAGTTAAAACTGCTTTGTCCTTCTTATTTATCCATGTCTAAGCTGGTTTCAAACATAAACTTCTTTATATTACCTTATATGAGAAAGAACCACACTTGTTCTTCTGGAATCCGAAATTCGCTTTCTTTTAAGGAGATAGTCAAGATTTCAGATATTGCCATAAAATGAATTGCTTCACTCAAACCACGTTAAAACTGGTTTGTCCTTCATATTTGTCAATGTTTAAGCTGGTTTCAAACATAAACTTCTTTTTAAAACCTTGTATGAGAAAGAACCACACTTATGGTTGAGCAATACGCCCCTTATGAGGAGTTATGCACAATTTCGGATTTTGCTGTAAAATGAATTGCTTCACTCAAACCAAGTTAAAACTGCTTTGTCCTTCATATTAATCCATGTCTAAGCTGGATTCAAGCAAAAACTTATTTTTATAACCTTATTTGAGAAAGAACCACACTTATGTTTGAGCAATACACTCCTTATGAGGAGTTATGCACGATTTAGGATTTTGCTGTAAAATGAATTCCTTCACTTAAACCAAGTTAAAACTGCTGTGTCCTTCCTATTTATCCATATCTAAGCTGTTTTCAAGTATAAACTTCTTTATATTACCTTATATGAGAAAGAACCACACTTGTTCTTCTGGAATCCGAAATTCGCTTTCTTTTAAGGAGATAGTCAAGATTTCAGATATTGCCATAAAATGAATTGCTTCACTCAAACCAAGTTAAAGCCTGCTTTTTCCTTCATATTTGTCAATGTTTAAGCTGGTTTTAAACATAAACTTCTTTTTATAATCTTGTATGAGAAAGAACCACACTTATATTTGAGCAATATTCTCCTTATGAGGAGTTATGCACGATTTAGGATTTTGCTGTAAAATGAATTCCTTCACTTAAACCAAGTTAAAACTGCTTTGTCCTTCTTATTTATCCATGTCTAAGCTGGTTTCAAACATAAACTTCTTTATATTACCTTATATGAGAAAGAACCACACTTGTTCTTCTGGAATCCGAAATTTGCTTTCTTTTAAGGAGATAGTCAAGATTTCAGATATTGCCATAAAATGAATTGCTTCACTCAAACCAAGTTAAAACTGCTTTTTCCTTCATATTTGTCAATGTTTAAGCTGGTTTCAAACATAAACTTCTTTTTATAACCTTGTATGAGAAAGAACCACACTTATGTTTGAGCAATACACTCCTTATGAGGAGTTAAGCACGATTTAGGATTTTGCTGTAAAATGAATTGCTTCACTTAGAGGATAGTCAAGATTTCAGATATTGCCATAAAATGAATTGCTTCACTCAAACCACGTTAAAACTGGTTTGTCCTTCATATTTGTCAATGTTTAAGCTGGTTTCAAACATAAACTTCTTTTTAAAACCTTGTATGAGAAAGAACCACAATTATGGTTGAGCAATACGCCCCTTATGAGGAGTTATGCACGATTTAGGATTTTGCTGTAAAATGAATTCCTTCACTTAAACCAAGTTAAAACTGCTTTGTCCTTCTTATTTATCCATGTCTAAGCTGGTTTCAAACATAAACTTCTTTATATTACCTTATATGAGAAAGAACCACACTTGTTCTTCTGGAATCCGAAATTCGCTTTCTTTTAAGGAGATAGTCAAGATTTCAGATATTGCCATAAAATGAATTGCTTCACTCAAACCAAGTTAAAACTGCTTTTTCCTTCATATTTGTCAATGTTTAAGCTGGTTTCAAACATAAACTTCTTTTTATAATCTTGTATGAGAAAGAACCACACTTATGTTTGAGCAATACACTCCTTATGAGGAGTTAAGCACGATTTAGGATTTTGCTGTAAAATGAATTCCTTCACTTAGAGGATAGTCAAGATTTCAGATATTGCCATAAAATGAATTGCTTCACTCAAACCACGTTAAAACTGGTTTGTCCTTCATATTTGTCAATGTTTAAGCTGGTTTCAAACATAAACTTCTTTTTATAATCTTGTATGAGAAAGAACCACACTTATGTTTGAGCAATACACTCCTTATGAGGAGTTAAGCACGATTTAGGATTTTGCTGTAAAATTAATTCCTTCACTTAGAGGATAGTCAAGATTTCAGATATTGCCATAAAATGAATTGCTTCACTCAAACCACGTTAAAACTGGTTTGTCCTTCATATTTGTCAATGTTTAAGCTGGTTTCAAACATAAACTTCTTTTTAAAATCTTGTATGAGAAAGAACCACAATTATGGTTGAGCAATAAGCCCCTTATGAGGAGTTATGCACAATTTCGGATTTTGCTGTAAAATGAATTGCTTCACTCAAACCAAGTTAAAACTGCTTTGTCCTTCATATAAATCCATGTCTAAGCTGGATTCAAGCAAAAACTTATTTTTATAACCTTATTTGAGAAAGAACCACACTTATGTTTGAGCAATACACTCCTTATGAGGAGTTATGCACGATTTAGGATTTTGCTGTAAAATGAATTCCTTCACTTAAACCAAGTTAAAATTGATTTGTCCTTCTTATTTATCCATGTCTAAGCTGTTTTCAAGTATAAACTTCTTTATATTACCTTATATGAGAAAGAACCACACTTGTTCTTCTGGAATCCGAAATTCGCTTTCTTTTAAGGAGATAGTCAAGATTTCAGATATTGCCATAAAATGAATTGCTTCACTCAAACCAAGTTAAACCTGCTTTTTCCTTCATATTTGTCAATGTTTAAGCTGGTTTCAAACATAAACTTCTTTTTATAATCTTGTATGAGAAAGAACCACACTTATGTTTGAGCAATACACTCCTTATGAGGAGTTATGCACGATTTAGGATTTTTTTGTAAAATGAATTCCTTCACTTAAACCAAGTTAAAACTGCTTTGTCCTTCTTATTTATCCATGTCTAAGCTGGTTTCAAACATAAACTTCTTTATATTACCTTATATGAGAAAGAACCACACTTGTTCTTCTGGAATCCGAAATTCGCTTTATTTTAAGGAGATAGTCAAGATTTCAGATATTGCCATAAAATGAATTGCTTCACTCAAACCAAGTTAAAACTGCTTTTTCCTTCATATTTGTCAATGTTTAAGCTGGTTTCAAACATAAACTTCTTTTTATAATCTTGTATGAGAAAGAACCACACTTATGTTTGAGCAATACACTCCTTATGAGGAGTTAAGCACGATTTAGGATTTTGCTGTAAAATGAATTCCTTCACTTAGAGGATAGTCAAGATTTCAGATATTGCCATAAAATGAATTGCTTCACTCAAACCACGTTAAAACTGGTTTGTCCTTCATATTTGTCAATGTTTAAGCTGGTTTCAAACATAAACTTCTTTTTATAATCTTGTATGAGAAAGAACCACACTTATGTTTGAGCAATACACTCCTTATGAGGAGTTAAGCACGATTTAGGATTTTGCTGTAAAATGAATTCCTTCACTTAGAGGATAGTCAAGATTTCAGATATTGCCATAAAATGAATTGCTTCACTCAAACCACGTTAAAACTGGTTTGTCCTTCATATTTGTCAATGTTTAAGCTGGTTTCAAACATAAACTTCTTTTTAAAATCTTGTATGAGAAAGAACCACAATTATGGTTGAGCAATAAGCCCCTTATGAGGAGTTATGCACAATTTCGGATTTTGCTGTAAAATGAATTGCTTCACTCAAACCAAGTTAAAACTGCTTTGTCCTTCATATAAATCCATGTCTAAGCTGGATTCAAGCAAAAACTTATTTTTATAACCTTATTTGAGAAAGAACCACACTTATGTTTGAGCAATACACTCCTTATGAGGAGTTATGCACGATTTAGGATTTTGCTGTAAAATGAATTCCTTCACTTAAACCAAGTTAAAATTGATTTGTCCTTCTTATTTATCCATGTCTAAGCTGTTTTCAAGTATAAACTTCTTTATATTACCTTATATGAGAAAGAACCACACTTGTTCTTCTGGAATCCGAAATTCGCTTTCTTTTAAGGAGATAGTCAAGATTTCAGATATTGCCATAAAATGAATTGCTTCACTCAAACCAAGTTAAACCTGCTTTTTCCTTCATATTTGTCAATGTTTAAGCTGGTTTCAAACATAAACTTCTTTTTATAATCTTGTATGAGAAAGAACCACACTTATGTTTGAGCAATACACTCCTTATGAGGAGTTATGCACGATTTAGGATTTTGCTGTAAAATTAATTCCTTCACTTAAACCAAGTTAAAACTGCTGTGTCCTTCTTATTTATCCATATCTAAGCTGTTTTCAAGTATAAACTTCTTTATATTACCTTATATGAGAAAGAACCACACTTGTTCTTCTGGAATCCGAAATTCGCTTTCTTTTAAGGAGATAGTCAAGATTTCAGATATTGCCATAAAATGAATTGTTTCACTCAAACCAAGTTAAACCTGCTTTTTCCTTCATATTTGTCAATGTTTAAGCTGGTTTCAAACATAAACTTCTTTTTATAACCTTGTATGAGGAAGAACCACACTTATATTTGAGCAATATTCTCCTTATGAGGAGTTATGCACAATTTAGGATTTTGCTGTAAAATGAATTCCTTCACTTAAACCAAGTTAAAACTGCTTTGTCCTTCTTATTTATCCATGTCTAAGCTGGTTTCAAACATAAACTTCTTTATATTACCTTATATAAGAAAGAACCACACTTGTTCTTCTGGAATCCGAAATTCGCTTTCTTTTAAGGAGATAGTCAAGATTTCGGATTTTGCTGTAAAATGAATTGCTTCACTCAAACCAAGTTAAAACTGCTTTGTCCTTCATATTTGTCAATGTTTAAGCTGGTTTCAAACATAAACTTCTTTTTATAACCTTGTATGAGGAAGAACCACACTTATATTTGAGCAATATTCTCCTTATGAGGAGTTATGCACGATTTAGGATTTTGCTGTAAAATGAATTCCTTCACTTAAACCAAGTTAAAACTGCTGTGTCCTTCTTATTTATCCATATCTAAGCTGTTTTCAAATATAAACTTCTTTATATTACCTTATATGAGAAAGAACCACACTTATGTTTGAGCAATACACTCCTTATGAGGAGTTAAGCACGATTTAGGATTTTGCTGTAAAATGAATTCCTTCACTTAAAGGATAGTCAAGATTTCACATTTTGCCATAAAATGAATTGCTTCACTCAAACCACGTTAAAACTGGTTTGTCCTTCATATTTGTCAATGTTTAAGCTGGTTACAAACATAAACTTCTTTTTAAAACCTTGTATGAGAAAGAACCACAATTATGGTTGAGCAATACGCCCCTTATGAGGAGTTATGCACAATTTCGGATTTTGCTGTAAAATGAATTGCTTCACTCAAACCAAGTTAAAACTGCCTTGTCCTTCATATTAATCCATGTCTAAGCTGGATTCAAGCAAAAACTTATTTTTATAACCTTATTTGAGAAAGAACCACACTTATGTTTGAGCAATACACTCCTTATGAGGAGTTATGCACGATTTAGGATTTTGCTGTAAAATGAATTCCTTCACTTAAACCAAGTTAAAATTGATTTGTCCTTCTTATTTATCCATGTCTAAGCTGTTTTCAAGTATAAACTTCTTTATATTACCTTATATGAGAAAGAACCACACTTGTTCTTCTGGAATCCGAAATTCGCTTTCTTTTAAGGAGATAGTCAAGATTTCAGATATTGCCATAAAATGAATTGCTTCACTCAAACCAAGTTAAAACTGCTTTTTCCTTCATATTTGTCAATGTTTAAGCTGGTTTCAAACATAAACTTCTTTTTATAATCTTGTATGAGAAAGAACCACACTTATGTTTGAGCAATACACTCCTTATGAGGAGTTATGCACGATTTAGGATTTTGCTGTGAAATGAATTCTTTCACTTAAACCAAGTTAAAACTGCTGTGTCCTTCTTATTTATCCATATCTAAGCTGCTTTCAAGTATAAACTTCTTTATATTACCTTATATGAGAAAGAACCACACTTATGTTTGAGCAATACACTCCTTATGAGGAGTTAAGCACGATTTAGGATTTTGCTGTAAAATGAATTCCTTCACTTAAAGGATAGTCAAGATTTCAGATATTGCCATAAAATTAATTGCTTCACTCAAACCACGTTAAAACTGGTTTGTCCTTCATATTTGTCAATGTTTAAGCTGGTTTCAAACATAAACTTCTTTTTTAAACCTTGTATGAGAAAGAACCACAATTATGGTTGAGCAATACGCCCCTTATGAGGAGTTATGCACAATTTCGGATTTTGCTGTAAAATGAATTGCTTCACTCAAACCAAGTTAAAACTGCTTTGTCCTTCATATTTGTCAATGTTTAAGCTGGTTTCAAACATAAACTTCTTTTTAAAACCTTGTATGAGAAAGAACCACAATTATGGTTGAGCAATACGCCCCTTATGAGGAGTTATGAACAACTTCGGATTTTGCTGTAAAATGAATTGCTTCACTCAAACCAAGTTAAAACTGCTTTGTCCTTCATATTAATCCATGTCTAAGCTGGATTCAAGCAAAAACTTATTTTTATAACCTTATTTGAGAAAGAACCACACTTATGTTTGAGCAATACACTCCTTATGAGGAGTTATGCACGATTTAGGATTTTGCTGTAAAATGAATTCCTTCACTTAAACCAAGTTAAAATTGATTTGTCCTTCTTATTTATCCATGTCTAAGCTGTTTTCAAGTATAAACTTCTTTATATTACCTTATATGAGAAAGAACCACACTTGTTCTTCTGGAATCCGAAATTCCCTTTCTTTTAAGGAGATAGTCAAGATTTCAGATATTGCCATAAAATGAATTGCTTCACTCAAACCAAGTTAAAGCCTGCTTTTTCCTTCATATGTGTCAATGTTTAAGCTGGTTTTAAACATAAACTTCTTTTTATAATCTTGTATGAGAAAGAACCACACTTATATTTGAGCAATATTCTCCTTATGAGGAGTTATGCACGATTTAGGATTTTGCTGTAAAATGAATTCCTTCACTTAAACCAAGTTAAAACTGCTTTGTCCTTCTTATTTATCCATGTCTAAGCTGGTTTCAAACATAAACTTCTTTATATTACCTTATATGAGAAAGAACCACACTTGTTCTTCTGGAATCCGAAATTCGCTTTCTTTTAAGGAGATAGTCAAGATTTCAGATATTGCCATAAAATGAATTGCTTCACTCAAACCAAGTTAAAACTGCTTTTTCCTTCATATTTGTCAATGTTTAAGCTGGTTTCAAACATAAACTTCTTTTTATAATCTTGTATGAGAAAGAACCACACTTATGTTTGAGCAATACACTCCTTATGAGGAGTTAAGCACGATTTAGGATTTTGCTGTAAAATGAATTCCTTCACTTAGAGGATAGTCAAGATTTCAGATATTGCCATAAAATGAATTGCTTCACTCAAACCACGTTAAAACTGGTTTGTCCTTCATATTTGTCAATGTTTAAGCTGGTTTCAAACATAAACTTCTTTTTAAAATCTTGTATGAGAAAGAACCACAATTATGGTTGAGCAATAAGCCCCTTATGAGGAGTTATGCACAATTTCGGATTTTGCTGTAAAATGAATTGCTTCACTCAAACCAAGTTAAAACTGCTTTGTCCTTCATATAAATCCATGTCTAAGCTGGATTCAAGCAAAAACTTATTTTTATAACCTTATTTGAGAAAGAACCACACTTATGTTTGAGCAATACACTCCTTATGAGGAGTTATGCACGATTTAGGATTTTGCTGTAAAATGAATTCCTTCACTTAAACCAAGTTAAAATTGATTTGTCCTTCTTATTTATCCATGTCTAAGCTGTTTTCAAGTATAAACTTCTTTATATTACCTTATATGAGAAAGAACCACACTTGTTCTTCTGGAATCCGAAATTCGCTTTCTTTTAAGGAGATAGTCAAGATTTCAGATATTGCCATAAAATGAATTGCTTCACTCAAACCAAGTTAAACCTGCTTTTTCCTTCATATTTGTCAATGTTTAAGCTGGTTTCAAACATAAACTTCTTTTTATAATCTTGTATGAGAAAGAACCACACTTATGTTTGAGCAATACACTCCTTATGAGGAGTTATGCACGATTTAGGATTTTGCTGTAA
>NW_027325532.1:0-72137 GCF_036924035.1 Leuresthes tenuis | reverse complement strand
GCTTAATGCTTGTCAGTAGCTACCCACTTATTCATATATAGCAACTGACAACATAAGAAGTCTGGACATACTTTGATAGTAGTTGTAGAAGTATCCTTATTGATAATAGATAAACTAATTCATAGTGATAGAACAGTAGATGAACAGGTGCCTGCACATGTCTCACGAAAATAAAATGGGTGTATGATTGCTGACGGCAGAGCAATACTGCCAAACTTATGAGTTCTTGTGGCAAACTTGATTCAGTGTCTTGACGTGTATACGCTGTTTCGCTGACTTGATTGTCACAAGAAACAAAGTGTGTTTGATAAGATCCGACCATTTTATTACGGGAGGATCAGTATGTATGGATTCTGATGTGACTGATAAACCCATTCGTATCGTAAGCATAATCTAATACGTGAGACAACGCCCTGGCACACAATCAAAAAAAAAAAGAGAGAGCGGTTTTGTGTCCCCACAGTCCATAATGTAGAAAAGAGAGAAAAAAGCCTTTCTGATTTGGTGTGTGTTCTCACAGTGCAGAGTGTAGAGAAAAGAGAGAAAAGAAAGCCGTTTTGGTGTCACGGGTGTTGTAACTTACACACACACATTTCTGAATTGAGAAATTTTAGAGGAAGCACTAGAGTTTAGATCCCACATTTGTTGATAGGCATTCATTTATTTCTTCACTTCTGATGAAGTTTCAACAATAAACAACAAACTTTGTATTATGAGAAAGAACCAGACTCATTCTTCAGGAATCCGAAAATAAGCTCTATTTTACGAGTTATGCACGAATTCGGATTCTCCTATAAAACCTTAACTCTAACCAAGTTAAGACTGCTTTGTCCTTCATATTTATTCATGTCTAATCAAGTTTCAACGATAAACAACGTTGTACTTTGTACTTCTTCAGCAATAAGCATCTCTCGACATATGACGAAATACAGATTTTGCTATAAAATTAATTCCTTCTATCAGCCTGACTCAAAACTGTTTGTCCTCCTTATTTATCCACTTCAAATCAAGTTTCAACAATTAAAAAAATGTTGTAGTTTGAGAAAAAACAACTTAATCTTAAGCAATCAGTAGGGTAAGAAAGGGTAAGAAAAGGTGCAAATGCCAACCATACATCACTAAAAGGTGGAGCGGAAGTATTCGGCTGCAAGTAGGTGCGAATGCCTGACGATGTATGATCAAAAGAGGGAGCGGAGGTTTTCGGCTGCAAGGTCTGAATGTCCAACCATAATTTGTAAAAACCGGGGAAGAAAAGGCTCGAAAGCCCGACTATACACCATCAAAAGCGGGAGCGGAGGTGTTCGGCTGCAAGTAGGTGTGAATGTTCGACCATAATTTGTAAAAAGCGGGTAAGAAAAGGTTCGAATGCCCGACTATATATTAACCAAAGCAGGAGGAGAGGTCTTCGGATAAGAGTGGGTGAGAATTTACAACCATAATCTATAAAATGCGGTGAAAAAAAAGGTGTGAATACCCCATAGAACACTAAAAGGTAGAGCGGAAGTGTTCGGCTGCAAGAAGGTGTGAATGTCTGACCATAGTTTGTAAAAAGCGGGTAAGAAAAGGTTCGAATGCCCGAACATACACCATCAAAGGAGGGAGCGGAGGTGTTCCGCTGTAAGAAGGTGTGAATGTCCGACCATAGTTGGCAAAAAGCAGGTAAGAAAAGGTTAAAATACCCGATTGTACACAATCAATAGCGGGAGCAGAGTTGTTCCGCTACTAAAAGGTGTGAAAGTCCGACCATGGTTTGTAAAAAGCGGGTAAGAAAAGGTGCGAATGCCCGACAATGTATGATCAAAGGAGGGAGCGGAGGTTTTCGGCTGAAACAAGGTCTGAATGTCCATCCATATTTTGTAAAAATCTGGGAAGAAAAGGCTCGAAAGCCCGACTATACACCATCAACAGCTGGAGCGGAGGTGTTCAGCTGCAAGTAGGTCTGAATGTCCATCAATAATTGCTAGAAAACATGGAAGAGAATTTTCGAAAATCAAACCGCACATGATCATAAGCGGGAGAGGAGGTGTTCAAATGCAAGAAGGTGTGAATGTCCACCCATAATTACTGCAAAATGGGTAAGAAAAGGTACGAATGCCCAACCATACATGATCCTAACAGGGAGCGGAGGTGTTTGGCTGCGACAAGGTGTGTATGTCCACCCATAATTAATGAAAAGCGGGCAACAAGTAGGTTTGAATACCCATCATCAAAAGCAGGAGTGGATGTGTTCGGCTACAAGAAGGTTTGAATGTCTGACCATAGTTTGTAAAAAGCGGGTAAGAAAAGGTTCGAATGCCCGAACATACACCATCAAAGGAGGGAGCGGAGGTGTTCCGCTGGAAGAAGGTGTGAATGTCCAACCATAATTGGCAAAAAGCAGGTAAGAAAAGGTTAAAATACCCTATTGTACACAATCAATAGCGGGAGCAGAGTTGTTCCGCTACTAAAAGGTGTGAAAGTCCGACCATGAATTGTAAAAAGCGGGTAAGAAAAGGTGCGAATGCCCGACAATGTATGATCAAAAGAGGGAGCGGAGGTTTTCGGCTGAAAGAAGGTCCGAATGTCCATCCATAATTTGTAAAAATCGGGGAAGAAAAGGCTCGAAATCCCGACTATACACCATCAACAGCTGGAGCGGAGGTGTTCAGCTGCAAGACGGTCTGAATGTCCATCAATAATTGCTAGAAAACATGAAAGAAAATTTTCAAATATCAAACTGCACATGATCATAAGCAGGAGAGGAGGTGTTCAGCTGCAAGAAGGTGTGAATGTCTACCCATAATTACTGAAAAATGGGTAAGAGAAGGTGCGAATGCCTAACCATACATCATCAAAAGAGGGAGCGGAGGTGTTCCGCTGTAAGACGGTGTGAATGTCCGACCATAGATGGTAAAAAGCGGGTAAGAAAAGGTTAAATTACCCGACTGTACACAATCAAAAGAGGGAGCGGAGTTGTTCAGCTAAGAGAAGGTGTGAAAGTCCGACCTTGGTTTGTAAAAAGCGGGTAAGAAAAGGTTCGTATGCCCGAATATACACCATCAAAAGCGGAAGCGGAGGTGTTCGGCTGCAAGAAGGTGTGAACGTCCAACCAAAGTTTGTAAAAAGCAGTGAAGAAAAGTTTCGAATATCCAACCAAACATAATCAAAAGCGGGAGCAGAGCTGTTCGACTGCAAGTAGGTGTGAATGTCAGATCATAATTTGCAAAAAGCTGATGAGAAAGGGTGAGAATGCTCGACTATACACCATCAAATGCGGGAGCGGAAGTGTTCGGCTGTGAGTAGGTGTGAATGTCAAACCATAATTGCTGAAAAATGTGTTAGAAAAGACTAGAATGCCGGACCATACATCATCAAAAGCTGGAAAAGTGGTGTTCGGCTGCAAGTAGGTGTGAATGTCCAGCCATAATTACTCACAAACCGGTAAGAAAAGGTAGTATTGCCAGACCATACATTATCAAAACAGGGAGCGGAGGTGGTTCAGCTGCAAGGTGTGAATGTCTGACTAAAGTTTATAAAAAGCGGGTAAGACAAGGTGCGAATGCCTGACAATGTATGATCAAATGAGGGAGCGGAGGTTTTCGGCTGCAAGGTCTGAATGTACAACCATAATTTGTAAAAACCGGGGAAGAAAAGGCTCGAAAGCCCGACTATACACCATCAAAAGCGGGAGCGGGGGTGTTCGGCTGCAAGTAGGTGTGAATGTTCGACCATAATTTGTAAAAAGCGGGTAAGAAAAGGTTTGAATGCCCGACTATATATTAACAAAAGCAGGAGGAGAGGTCTTCGGATAAGAGTGGGTGAGAATTTCCAACCATAATCAATAAAATGCGGTGAAAAAAAAGGTGTGAATACCCCATAGAACACTAAAAGGTGGAGCAGAAGTGTTCGGCTGCAAGAAGGTGTGACTGTTCGACTATATTTGGTGAAAAGCAGGTGAAGCAAGGTCTGAATGCCCAACCTTACATCATCAAAAACGAGAT
Source organism: Leuresthes tenuis (assembly GCF_036924035.1). Lineage (NCBI taxonomy): Eukaryota > Metazoa > Chordata > Actinopteri > Atheriniformes > Atherinopsidae > Leuresthes > Leuresthes tenuis. The sequence goes on along the minus strand of NW_027325532.1, from coordinate 68,157 downwards.
CAGAGGTGTTTGTCTGCAAGAAGGCCATAGTTTGCCAAAAGCGGGTAAGGTGCGAATGACCGACTAAATATCAACAAAAGTGGGGGCGGAGGTCTTCGGATGCAAGTGGGTGTGAATATCCAACCATACAAGTATGGTGGAGAGGAAGCTGTGAATGGCTGACCATAGTAAAAAGCGGGTGAGAAAAGGTGCGAATGTCCAATCATACATGATCAAAACAGGGAGCGGAGGTGTTTGGCTGCGACAAGGTGTGTATGTCCACCCATAATTAATGAAAAGCGGGCAACAAGTAGGTTTGAATACCCATCATCAAAAGCAGGAGTGGATGTGTTCGGCTACAAGAAGGTTTGAATGTCTGACCATAGTTTGTAAAAAGCGGGTAAGAAAAGGTTCGAGTGCCCGAACATACACCATCAAAAGAGGGAGCGGAGGTGTTCCGCTGTAAGACGGTGTGAATGTCCAACAATAGTTGGTAAAAAGCGGGTAAGAAAAGGTTAAATTACCCGACTGTACACAATCAAAAGAGGGAGCGGAGTTGTTCAGCTAAGAGAAGGTGTGAAAGTCCGACCTTGGTTTGTAAAAAGCGGGTAAGAAAAGGTTCGTATGCCCGAATATACACCATCAAAAGCGGAAGCGGAGGTGTTCGGCTGCAAGATATTGTGAACGTCCGACCAAAGTTTGTAAAAAGCAGTTAAGAAAAGGTTCGAATATCTAACCAAACATAAGAATGAGTCTTTTCCGCTGTAGAATGCCCGACTATAGACCATCAAATGCGGGAGCGGAGGTGTTCGGCTCTGAGTAGGTGTGAATGTCCGACCATAATTGCTGAAGAATGTGTTAGAAAAGGTAAGAATGCTGGACCATACATCATCAAAAGCGGTAGAGATGGTGTTCGGCTGCAAAAAGGTGTGACTGTTCGACTAAAGTTTGTAAAAAGTGGGTAAGACAAAGTGCGAATGCCTGACAATGTATGATCAAAAGCGGGAGCGGAGGTGTTCAGCTGCAAGAAGGTCTACATGTCCATCAATAATTGCTAGAAAACATGAAAGAAACTTTTCGAAAATCAAACCGCACATGATCATAAGTGGGATAGGAGGTGTTCAGCTGCAAGGTGTGAATGTCCACCCATAATTCCTGAAAAATGGGCAAAAAAAAGGTGTGAATGCCCAACCATACATCATCAAAAGCAGGAGTGGAAGTGTTCAGCTACAAGAAGGTGTGAACGTCCAACCAAAATATGTAAAAAGAAGTTAAGAAAAGGTTCGAATATCCAACCAAACATAATCAAAAGCGGGAGCAGAGCTGTTCGACTGCAAGTAGGTGTGAATGTCAGATCATAATTTGCAAAAAGCTGATGAGAAAGGGTGAGAATGCCCGACTATACATCATCAAATGCGGGAGCGGAGTTGTTCGGCTGTGAGTAGGTGTGAATCTCCGACCATAATTGCTGAAAAATGTGTTAGAAAAGGTAAAAATGCCGGTCCATACATCATCAAAAGCGAGAGAGGTTGTGTTCGGCTGCAAGTAGGTGTGAATGTCCAGCCATAATTACTCACAAACGGGTAAGAAAAGGTAGTATTGCCAGACCATATATGATCAAAACAGGGAGCGGAGGTGGTTCAGCTGCAAGAAGGTTTGAATGTCAAACTAAAGTTCAAATATATTAACAAAAGCGGGAGGAGAGGTCTTCGGATGAAATTGGTTGAAAATTTCCAACCAAAATGTATAAAATGCGGTGAAAAAAAAGGTGTGATAGAACACTAAAAGGTGGAGCGGAAGTGTTCGGCTGCAAGAAGGTGTGAATGTCCGACTATATTTGGTGAAAAGCAGGTGAAGCAAGGTCTGAATGCCCAACCTTACATCATCAAAAGCAAGATCAGAGTTGTTTGGCTAAAAAGCGGGTAAGAAAAGGTTAAAATTCCCGACTGTACACAATCAATAGTGGGAGCGGATGTGTTCGGCTACAAGAAGGTGTGACAGTCCGACCATGGTTTGTAAAAAGCGGGTAAGAAAAGGTGCGAATGTCCAAAAATGTATGATCAAAAGAGAGAGCGGAGGTTTTCGGATACACGGTTTGAATGTCCTACCATAGTTTGTAAATAGCGGGTAAGAAAAGGTTCGAATGCCCGACTATACACCATAAAAAGCGGGAGCGGAGGTGTTCCGCTGTAAGACGGTGTGAATGTCCGACCATAGTTGGTAAAAAGCGGGTAAGAAAAGGTTAAAATACCCGACTGTACACAATCAATAGCGGGAGCGGAAGTGTTCGGCTACAAGAAGGTGTGAAGAAGATGCAGTAGAAGAAGTTGAAATCCATCTACACATTGATAAATATGAAGGACAAAGCAGTTCCCACTTGCCCATAAGAAAATAAGCTTATTCTCGGATTCCTGATCCTTCAGTGTTGCTCTTTCTTCTACTGCAAAATACAGTGTTGTTCTTTGTTGAAGTCGATCTAGACATTGATAAATATGAAGGAAAAAGCAGTTTTAACTTGGTTTGAGTGAATGAATTCATTTTATACATAAAATCCGAAATCGTGCAGAACTCATGAAAATAAGCTTATTCTCGGATTCCTAAAACTTTTGATTGGCTCTTTCTTTTACTGCAAAGTACAACGTTGTTTTTTTGTTTAAATCTATCGAGACATTGATAAATATGAAGGTAAAAGCCGTTTTAACATAGTTTGAGTGAAGGAATTGATTTTATAGAAAAAAATCCCAAATCATGCAGAACTCCTCAAAAGGGGCGTATGGCTTAATCACAAGTGTGGTTCTTTCTCATTCAGGGTAGTATGAGGAAGTTTATGCTTGAAATATATGTAGAAATGGGTACATATGAAGGACAAAGCAGTGTTAACTTAGTTTGAGAGAAGGAATTCATTTTATACATAAAATCCCAAATCATGCAGAACGTATGAAAAGAAGCTTATTCTCGGATTCCTGATCCTTCAGTTTTGCTCTTTCTTCTACTGCAAAATACAATGTTGTTCTTTGTTGAAGTCGATCTAGACATTGATAAATATGAAGGAAAAAGCAGTTTTAACTTGGTTTAAGTGAATGAATTAATTTTATACATAAAATCCGAAATCGTGCAGAACTCATGAAAATAAGCTTATTCTCGGATTCCTAAAACTTTTGATTTGCTCTTTCTTTTATTGCAAAGTACAACGTTGTTTTTTTGCTTAAATCTATTGAGACATTGATAAATATGAAGGTAAAAGCCGTTTTAACATAGTTTGAGTGAAGGAATTAATTTTATAGATAAAATCCCAAATCATGCAGAACTCCTCAAAAGGGAGGTATGGCTTAATCACAAGTGTGGCTCTTTCTCATTCAGGGTAGTATGAGGAAGTTTATGCTTGAAATATATGTAGAAATGGGTACATATGAAGGACAAAGCAGTGTTAACTTAGTTTGAGAGAAGGAATTCATTGTATACATAAAATCCCAAATCATGCAGAACGTATGAAAAGAAGCTTATTCTCGGATTCCTGATCCTTCAGTTTTGCTCTTTCTTCTACTGCAAAATACAATGTTGTTCTTTGTTGAAGTCGATCTAGACATTGATAAATATGAAGGAAAAAGCAGTTTTTACTTGGTTTGAGTGAATGAATTCATTTTATACATAAAATCCGAAATCGTGCAGAACTCATGAAAATAAGCTTATTCTCGGATTCCTAAAACTTTTGATTTGCTCTTTCTTTTATTGCAAAGTACAACGTTGTTTTTTTGTTTAAATCTATTGAGACATTGATAAATATGAAGGTAAAAGCCGTTTTAACATAGTTTGAGTGAAGGAATTAATTTTATAGATAAAATCCCAAATCATGCAGAACTCCTCAAAAGGGAGGTATGGCTTAATCACAAGTGTGGCTCTTTCTCATTCAGGGTAGTATGAGGAAGTTTATGCTTGAAATATATGTAGAAATGGGTACATATGAAGGACAAAGCAGTGTTAACTTAGTTTGCGTGAAGAAATTCATTTTATACATAAAATCCGAAATCGTGCAGAACTCATGAAAATAAGCTTATTCTCGGATTCCTAAAACTTTTGATTTGCACTTTCTTTTACTGCAAAGTACAACGTTGTTTTTTGTTGAAATCTATCTAGACATTGATAAATACCAGCCGAAACTCTGCTGCCGCTTTTGATAATTTATGGTTGGGCATTCTTACCTTTTCTTACCCGCTTTTTACAAATTATGATCTTAGATTCACACCTACTTGCACTACTTACTACCTTCTCATCCACTTATGATCATGTGCGGTTGGGCTTTCGCACCTTTTCTTACCCATTTTTCAGTAATTATGGGTGGACATTCAGACCTTCTTGCAGCCGAAAACCTCCGCTCCTCTTTTGATCATACATTGTCGGGCATTCACACCTTGTCTTACCCGCTTTTTACAAACTTTAGTCGGACATTCAAACCTTCTTGCAGCTGAACCACCTCCGCTCCCTGTTTTGATCATATATGGTCTGGCAATAGTACCTTTTCTTACCCATTTGTGAGTAATTATGGCTGGACATTCACACCTTCTTGCAGCCGAACACAACCTCTCCCGCTTTTGATGATATATGGTCCGGCATTCTTACCTTTTCTAACACATTTTTCAGCAATTATGGTCGGACATTCACACCTACTCACAGACGAACACCTCCGCTCCCACATTTGATAGTGTATAGTCGGGCATTCTCACCCTTTCTCATCAGCTTTTTGCAAATTATGATCTGATATTCACACCTACTTGCAGTCGAACAGCTCTGCTCCCGCTTTTGATTATGTTTGGTTGGATATTCGAACATTTTCTTAATGCTTTTTACAAACTTTGGTCGGACGTTCACACCGTCTTACAGCCGAACACCTCTGCTCCCGCTTTTGATGGTGTATAGTCGGGCATTCGAGCCTTTTCTTACCCACCTATTACTTACTATGGTTGGACATTCAAACCTTCTTGTAGCCGAACACATCCGCTCCTGCTTTTGATGATGTATGATTTGGCATTCGCACCTTTTCTTACCCATTTTTCAGTAATTATTGGTCGGACATTCAGACCTTCTTGCACCTGAACACCTCTGCTCCCGCTTTTGATGGTGTATAGTTGGGCTTTCGAGCCTTTTCTTCCCCGATTTTTACAAATTACGGTTGGACATTCAGACCTTGCAGCCGAAAACCTCCGCTCCCTGTTTTGATCATGTGTGGTCTGGAAATACTACCTTTTCTTCCCCCGTTTGTGAGTAATTATGGCTGGACATTCACATCTACTTGCAGCCGAAAAACAATCTCTCCCGCTTTTGATGATGTATTGTCCGGCATTCTAGTCTTTTCTATCACATTTTTCAGCAATTATGATCTGACATTCACACCTACTTGCAGTCGAACAGCTCTGCTCCCGCTTTTGATTATGTTCGGTTGGGTATTCAAACCTTTTCTTAACTGCTTTTTACAAACTTTGGTCGGACGTTCACACCTTCTTGCAGCCGAACACCCCCGCTTCCGCTTTTGATGGTATATATTCGGGTATTCGAACCTTCTCTTACCCGCTTTTTACAAACCATGGTTGGACTTTCATACCTTCTTGTAGCTGAACAACTCCACTCCTGCTTTTGATAATTTATGGTTGGACATTCGCATCTTTTCCTACCCATTTTTCAGTAATTATGGGTGGATATTCACATCTTCTTGCAGCTGAACACCTCCTCTCCCGCTAATGATCATGTAAGGTTTGATATTCGAAAATTTTCTTTCATGTTTTAAAGCAATTATTAATGGACATTCACACCTACTTGCAGCCGAACACCACCTCTCCCGCTTTTGATGATGTATGGACCGGCATTCTTACCTTTTCTAACACTTTTTTCAGCAATTATGGTTGGAGAATCACACCTACTCACAGCCGAACAACTCCGCTACCGCATTTGATGGTGTATAGTCGGGATTTCTCACCCTTTTTCATCAGCTTTTTGCAAATTATTCTCTGACATTCACACCTACTTGCAGTCGAACAGCTCTGCTCCCGCTTTTGATTATGTTTGGTTAGATATTCGAACCTTTTCTTAACTGCTTTTTTACAAACTTTGGTCGGACGTTCACACCTTCTTGCAGCCGAACACCTACGCGTCCGGTTTTGATAGTGTATATTCGGGCATACGAACCTTTTCTTACCCGCTTTTTACAAACCATGGTCGGACTCTCACACCTTCTCTTAGCTCAACAACTCCGCTCCGTCTTTTGATTGTGTACAGTCGGGTATTTTAACCTTTTCTTACCCGCTTTTTACCAACTATGATCGGACATTCACACCATCTTACAGCGGAACACCTCCGCTCCCTCTTTTGATGGTGTATGTTCGGGCATTCGAACCTTTTCTTACCCGCTTTTTACAAACCAGGGTCGGACTTTCACACCTTTTAGTAGCCGAACAACTCCGCTCCCGCTATTGATTGTGTACAGTCGGGTATTTTAACCTTTTCTTACCCGCTTTTTACCAACTATGGTCGGACATTCACACTGTCTTACAGCGGAACACCTCCTCTCCCGCTTATGATCATGTACGGTTTGATATTCGAAAATTTACTTTCTTGTTTCAAAGCAATTATTGATGGACATTCAAACCTTCTTTTTGATGGTGTATAGTCGGGCTTTCGAGCCTTTTCTTCCCGGTTTTTACAAACCATGATCGGACTTTCACACCTTCTTGTAGCCGAACACATCCGCTCCCGCTATTGATTGTGTATAGTCGGGCATTCGAACCTTTTCTTACCCGCTTTTTACAAACTATGGTGGGACATTCAAACCTTCTTGTATCCGAAAACCTCCGCTCTCTCTTTTGATCATACATTGTTGGACATTCGCACCTTTTCTTACCCGCTTTTTACAAACCATGGTCGGACTTTCACACCTTCTTGTAGCCGAACACATCCGCTCCCGCTATTGATTGTGTACAGTCGGGTATTTTAACCTTTTCTTACCCGCTTTTTACCAACTATGGTCGGACATTCACACCTTCGTACAGCGGAACACCTCCGCTCCCTCTTTTGATGGTGTATGTTCGGGTATTCAAACCTTTTCTTACCCGCTTTTTCCAAACTATGGTCGGCTATTCACAGCTTCCTCTCCACCATACTTGTATGGTTGGATATTCACACCCACTTGCATCCGAAGACCTCTGCCCCAAATTTTGTTGATATTTAGTCGGACATTCGCACCTTACCCGCTTTTGGCAAACTATTGCCTTCTTGCAGCCAAACACCTCTGATCTCGCTTTTGATGATGTAAGGTTGGGCATTCAGACCTTGCTTCACCTGCTTTTCACCAAATATAGTCGGACATTCACACCTTCTTGCAGCCGAACACTTCCGCTCCACCTTTTAGTGTTCTATCACACCTTTTTTTCACCGCATTTTATACATTATGGTCGGAAATTTTCAACCACTCTCATCCGAAGACCTCTCCTCCCGCTTTCTTTAATATATTTGAACTTTAGTCGGAGACATTCAAACCTTCTTGCAGCTGAACCACCTCCGCTCCCTGTTTTGATCATATATGGTCTGGCAATACTACCTTTTCTTACCCGTTTGTGAGTAATTATGGCTGGACATTCACACCTACTTGCAGCCGAACACAACCTCTCTCGCTTTTGATGATGTATGGACCGGCATTTTTACCTTTTCTAACACATTTTTCAGCAATTATGGTCGGAGATTCACACCTACTCACAGCCGAACAACTCCGCTCCCGCATTTGATGATGTATAGTCGGGCATTCTCACCCTTTCTCATCAGCTTTTTGCAAATTATGATCTGACATTCACACCTACTTGCAGTCGAAAAGCTCTGCTCCCGCTTTTGATTATGTTTGGTTGGATATTCAAACCTTTTCTTAACTGCTTTTTACATATTTTGGTTGGACGTTCACACCTTCTTGTAGCCGAACACTTCCACTCCTGCTTTTGATGATGTATGGTTGGGCATTCACACCTTTTTTTTGCCCATTTTTCAGGAATTATGGGTGGACATTCACACCTTGCAGCTGAACACCTCCTATCCCACTTATGATCATGTGCGGTTTGATTTTGGAAAAGTTTCTTTCATGTTTTCTAGCAATTATTGATGGACATGTAGACCTTCTTGCAGCTGAACACCTCCGCTTCCGCTTTTGATCATACATTGTCAGGCATTCGCACCTTGTCTTACCCACTTTTTACAAACTTTAGTCGAACAGTCACACCTACTTGCAGCCGAACACAACCTCTCTCGCTTTTGATGATGTATGGACCGGCATTCTTACCTTTTCTAACACATTTTTCAGCAATTATGGTCGGAGATTCACACCTACTCACAGCCGAACAACTCCGCTCCCGCATTTGATGGTGTATAGTCGGGCATTCTCACCCTTTCTCATCAGCTTTTTGCAAATTATGATCTGACATTCACACCTACTTGCAGTCGAACAGCTCTGCTCCCGCTTTTGATTATGTTTGGTTGGATATTCGAACCTTTTCTTAACTGCTTTTTACAAACTTTGGTTGGACGTTCACACCTTCTTGTAGCCGAACACATGCACTCCTGCTTTTGATGATGTATGGTTGGGCATTCGCACCTTTTTTTTACCCATTTTTCAGGTATTATGGGTGGACATTCACACCTTCTTGCAGCTGAACACCTCCTCTCCCACTTATGATCATGTGTGGTTTGATTTTCGAAAATTTTCTTTCATGTTTTCTAGCAATTATTGATGGACATTTAGACCTTCTTGCAGCTGAACACCACCTCTCCCGATTTTGATGATGTATGGACCGGCATTTTTACCTTTTCTAACACATTTTTCAGCAATTATGGTCGGAGATTCACACCTACTCACAGCCGAACAACTCCGCTCCCGCATTTGATGATGTATAGTCGGGCATTCTCACCCTTTCTCATCAGCTTTTTGCAAATTATGATCTGACATTCACACCTACTTCCAGTTGAACAGCTCTGCTCCCGCTTTTGATTATGTTTGGTTAGATATTCGAACCTTTTCTTAACTGCTTTTTACAAACTTTGGTCGGACGTTCACACCTTCTTGCAGCCGAACACCTACGCTTCCGGTTTTGATAGTGTATATTCGGGCATACGAACCTTTTCTTACCCGCTTTTTACAAACCAAGGTCGGACTTTCACACCTTCTCTTAGCTGAACAACTCCGCTCCCTCTTTTGATTGTGTACAGTCGGGTAATTTAACCTTTTCTTACCCGCTTTTTACCATCTATGGTCGGACATTCACACCGTCTTACAGCGGAACACCTCCGCTCCCTCTTTTGATGATGTATGGTTAGGCATTCGCACCTTTTCTTACCCATTTTTCAGTAATTATGGGTAGACATTCACACCTTCTTGCAGCTGAACACCTCCTCTCCCGCTTATGATCATGTGCAGTTTGATATTCGAAAATTTTCTTTCATGTTTTCTAGCAATTATTAATAGACATTCAGACCGTCTTGCAGCTGAACACCTCCGCTCCCACTTTTGATGGTGTATAGTCGGGCTTTCGAGCCTTTTCTTCCCCGGTTTTTACAAATTATGGTTGGACATTCAGACCTTCTTGCAGCCGAAAACCTCCACTCCCTCTTTTGATCATACATTGTCGGGCATTCGCACCTTTTCTTACCCGCTTTTTACAAACCATGGTCGGACTTTCACACCTTTTAGTAGCCGAACAACTCCGCTCCCGCTATTGATTGTGTACAGTCGGGAATTTTAACCTGTTCTTACCCGCTTTTTACCAACTATGGTTGGACATTCACACCTTCTTACAGCAGAACACCTCCGCTCCCTGTTTTGATTATGTATGGTTTGACATTCGCACCTTCTCTCACCCGCCTTTTACTATGGTCGGCCATTCACAGCTTCCTCTCCACCATACTTGTATGGTGGGATATTCACACCCACTTGCATCCGAAGACCTCCGCCCCCACTTTTGTTGATATTTAGTCGGTCATTCGCACCTTACCCGCTTTTGGCAAACTATGGCCTTCTTGCAGCCAAACACCTCTGATCTCGCTTTTGATGATGTAAGGTTGGGCATTCAGACCTTGCTTCACCTGCTTTTCACCAAATATAGTCGGACATTCACACCCACTTGCATCCGAAGACCTCCGCCCCAAATTTTGTTGATATTTAGTCGGACATTCGCACCTTACCCGCTTTTGGCAAACTATGGCCTTCTTGCAGCCAAACACCTCTGATCTCGCTTTTGATGATGTAAGGTTGGGCATTCAGACCTTGCTTCACCTGCTTTTCACCAAATATAGTCGAACATTCACACCTTCTTGCAGCCGAACACTTCCGCTCCACCTTTTAGTGTTCTATCACACCTTTTTTTCACCGCATTTTATACATTATGGTTGGAAATTTTCAACCACTCTCATCCGAAGACCTCTCCTCCCGCTTTTGTTAATATATTTGAACTTTAGTCGGACATTCAAACCTTCTTGCAGCTGAACCACCTCCGCTCCCTGTTTTGATCATATATGTTCTGGCAATACTACCTTTTCTTACCCGTTTGTGAGTAATTATGGCTGGACATTCACACCTACTTGCAGCCGAACACAACCTCTCTCGCTTTTGATGATGTATGGACCGGCATTCTTACCTTTTCTAACACATTTTTCAGCAATTATGGTCGGAGATTCACACCTACTCACAGCCGAACAACTCCGCTCCCGCATTTGATGGTGTATAGTCGGGCATTCTCACCCTTTCTCATCAGCTTTTTGCAAATTATGATCTGACATTCACACCTACTTGCAGTCGAACAGCTCTGCTCCCGCTTTTGATTATGTATGGTTGGATATTCGAACCTTTTCTTAACTGCTTTTTACAAACTTTGGTTGGACGTTCACACCTTCTTGTAGCCGAACACATGCACTCCTGCTTTTGATGATGTATGGTTGGGCATTCGCACCTTTTTTTTACCCATTTTTCAGTAATTATTGGTCGGACATTCAGACCTTCTTGCAGCTGAACACCTCTGCTCCCGCTTTTGATGGTGTATAGTTGGGCTTTCGAGCCTTTTCTTCCCCGATTTTTACAAATTACGGTTGGACATTCAGACCTTGCAGCCGAAAACCTCCGCTCCCTGTTTTGATCATGTGTGGTCTGGAAATACTACCTTTTCTTCCCCCGTTTGTGAGTAATTATGGCTGGACATTCACATCTACTTGCAGCCGAAAAACAATCTCTCCCGCTTTTGATGATGTATTGTCCGGCATTCTAGTCTTTTCTATCACATTTTTCAGCAATTATGATCTGACATTCACACCTACTTGCAGTCGAACAGCTCTGCTCCCGCTTTTGATTATGTTCGGTTGGGTATTCAAACCTTTTCTTAACTGCTTTTTACAAACTTTGGTCGGACGTTCACACCTTCTTGCAGCCGAACACCCCCGCTTCCGCTTTTGATGGTATATATTCGGGTATTCGAACCTTCTCTTACCCGCTTTTTACAAACCATGGTTGGACTTTCATACCTTCTTGTAGCTGAACAACTCCACTCCTGCTTTTGATAATTTATGGTTGGACATTCGCATCTTTTCCTACCCATTTTTCAGTAATTATGGGTGGATATTCACATCTTCTTGCAGCTGAACACCTCCTCTCCCGCTAATGATCATGTAAGGTTTGATATTCGAAAATTTTCTTTCATGTTTTAAAGCAATTATTAATGGACATTCACACCTACTTGCAGCCGAACACCACCTCTCCCGCTTTTGATGATGTATGGACCGGCATTCTTACCTTTTCTAACACTTTTTTCAGCAATTATGGTTGGAGAATCACACCTACTCACAGCCGAACAACTCCGCTACCGCATTTGATGGTGTATAGTCGGGATTTCTCACCCTTTTTCATCAGCTTTTTGCAAATTATTCTCTGACATTCACACCTACTTGCAGTCGAACAGCTCTGCTCCCGCTTTTGATTATGTTTGGTTAGATATTCGAACCTTTTCTTAACTGCTTTTTTACAAACTTTGGTCGGACGTTCACACCTTCTTGCAGCCGAACACCTACGCGTCCGGTTTTGATAGTGTATATTCGGGCATACGAACCTTTTCTTACCCGCTTTTTACAAACCATGGTCGGACTCTCACACCTTCTCTTAGCTCAACAACTCCGCTCCGTCTTTTGATTGTGTACAGTCGGGTATTTTAACCTTTTCTTACCCGCTTTTTACCAACTATGATCGGACATTCACACCATCTTACAGCGGAACACCTCCGCTCCCTCTTTTGATGGTGTATGTTCGGGCATTCGAACCTTTTCTTACCCGCTTTTTACAAACCAGGGTCGGACTTTCACACCTTTTAGTAGCCGAACAACTCCGCTCCCGCTATTGATTGTGTACAGTCGGGTATTTTAACCTTTTCTTACCCGCTTTTTACCAACTATGGTCGGACATTCACACTGTCTTACAGCGGAACACCTCCTCTCCCGCTTATGATCATGTACGGTTTGATATTCGAAAATTTACTTTCTTGTTTCAAAGCAATTATTGATGGACATTCAAACCTTCTTTTTGATGGTGTATAGTCGGGCTTTCGAGCCTTTTCTTCCCGGTTTTTACAAACCATGATCGGACTTTCACACCTTCTTGTAGCCGAACACATCCGCTCCCGCTATTGATTGTGTATAGTCGGGCATTCGAACCTTTTCTTACCCGCTTTTTACAAACTATGGTGGGACATTCAAACCTTCTTGTATCCGAAAACCTCCGCTCTCTCTTTTGATCATACATTGTTGGACATTCGCACCTTTTCTTACCCGCTTTTTACAAACCATGGTCGGACTTTCACACCTTCTTGTAGCCGAACACATCCGCTCCCGCTATTGATTGTGTACAGTCGGGTATTTTAACCTTTTCTTACCCGCTTTTTACCAACTATGGTCGGACATTCACACCTTCGTACAGCGGAACACCTCCGCTCCCTCTTTTGATGGTGTATGTTCGGGTATTCAAACCTTTTCTTACCCGCTTTTTCCAAACTATGGTCGGCTATTCACAGCTTCCTCTCCACCATACTTGTATGGTTGGATATTCACACCCACTTGCATCCGAAGACCTCTGCCCCAAATTTTGTTGATATTTAGTCGGACATTCGCACCTTACCCGCTTTTGGCAAACTATTGCCTTCTTGCAGCCAAACACCTCTGATCTCGCTTTTGATGATGTAAGGTTGGGCATTCAGACCTTGCTTCACCTGCTTTTCACCAAATATAGTCGGACATTCACACCTTCTTGCAGCCGAACACTTCCGCTCCACCTTTTAGTGTTCTATCACACCTTTTTTTCACCGCATTTTATACATTATGGTCGGAAATTTTCAACCACTCTCATCCGAAGACCTCTCCTCCCGCTTTCTTTAATATATTTGAACTTTAGTCGGAGACATTCAAACCTTCTTGCAGCTGAACCACCTCCGCTCCCTGTTTTGATCATATATGGTCTGGCAATACTACCTTTTCTTACCCGTTTGTGAGTAATTATGGCTGGACATTCACACCTACTTGCAGCCGAACACAACCTCTCTCGCTTTTGATGATGTATGGACCGGCATTTTTACCTTTTCTAACACATTTTTCAGCAATTATGGTCGGAGATTCACACCTACTCACAGCCGAACAACTCCGCTCCCGCATTTGATGATGTATAGTCGGGCATTCTCACCCTTTCTCATCAGCTTTTTGCAAATTATGATCTGACATTCACACCTACTTGCAGTCGAAAAGCTCTGCTCCCGCTTTTGATTATGTTTGGTTGGATATTCAAACCTTTTCTTAACTGCTTTTTACATATTTTGGTTGGACGTTCACACCTTCTTGTAGCCGAACACTTCCACTCCTGCTTTTGATGATGTATGGTTGGGCATTCACACCTTTTTTTTGCCCATTTTTCAGGAATTATGGGTGGACATTCACACCTTGCAGCTGAACACCTCCTATCCCACTTATGATCATGTGCGGTTTGATTTTGGAAAAGTTTCTTTCATGTTTTCTAGCAATTATTGATGGACATGTAGACCTTCTTGCAGCTGAACACCTCCGCTTCCGCTTTTGATCATACATTGTCAGGCATTCGCACCTTGTCTTACCCACTTTTTACAAACTTTAGTCGAACAGTCACACCTACTTGCAGCCGAACACAACCTCTCTCGCTTTTGATGATGTATGGACCGGCATTCTTACCTTTTCTAACACATTTTTCAGCAATTATGGTCGGAGATTCACACCTACTCACAGCCGAACAACTCCGCTCCCGCATTTGATGGTGTATAGTCGGGCATTCTCACCCTTTCTCATCAGCTTTTTGCAAATTATGATCTGACATTCACACCTACTTGCAGTCGAACAGCTCTGCTCCCGCTTTTGATTATGTTTGGTTGGATATTCGAACCTTTTCTTAACTGCTTTTTACAAACTTTGGTTGGACGTTCACACCTTCTTGTAGCCGAACACATGCACTCCTGCTTTTGATGATGTATGGTTGGGCATTCGCACCTTTTTTTTACCCATTTTTCAGGTATTATGGGTGGACATTCACACCTTCTTGCAGCTGAACACCTCCTCTCCCACTTATGATCATGTGTGGTTTGATTTTCGAAAATTTTCTTTCATGTTTTCTAGCAATTATTGATGGACATTTAGACCTTCTTGCAGCTGAACACCACCTCTCCCGATTTTGATGATGTATGGACCGGCATTTTTACCTTTTCTAACACATTTTTCAGCAATTATGGTCGGAGATTCACACCTACTCACAGCCGAACAACTCCGCTCCCGCATTTGATGATGTATAGTCGGGCATTCTCACCCTTTCTCATCAGCTTTTTGCAAATTATGATCTGACATTCACACCTACTTCCAGTTGAACAGCTCTGCTCCCGCTTTTGATTATGTTTGGTTAGATATTCGAACCTTTTCTTAACTGCTTTTTACAAACTTTGGTCGGACGTTCACACCTTCTTGCAGCCGAACACCTACGCTTCCGGTTTTGATAGTGTATATTCGGGCATACGAACCTTTTCTTACCCGCTTTTTACAAACCAAGGTCGGACTTTCACACCTTCTCTTAGCTGAACAACTCCGCTCCCTCTTTTGATTGTGTACAGTCGGGTAATTTAACCTTTTCTTACCCGCTTTTTACCATCTATGGTCGGACATTCACACCGTCTTACAGCGGAACACCTCCGCTCCCTCTTTTGATGATGTATGGTTAGGCATTCGCACCTTTTCTTACCCATTTTTCAGTAATTATGGGTAGACATTCACACCTTCTTGCAGCTGAACACCTCCTCTCCCGCTTATGATCATGTGCAGTTTGATATTCGAAAATTTTCTTTCATGTTTTCTAGCAATTATTAATAGACATTCAGACCGTCTTGCAGCTGAACACCTCCGCTCCCACTTTTGATGGTGTATAGTCGGGCTTTCGAGCCTTTTCTTCCCCGGTTTTTACAAATTATGGTTGGACATTCAGACCTTCTTGCAGCCGAAAACCTCCACTCCCTCTTTTGATCATACATTGTCGGGCATTCGCACCTTTTCTTACCCGCTTTTTACAAACCATGGTCGGACTTTCACACCTTTTAGTAGCCGAACAACTCCGCTCCCGCTATTGATTGTGTACAGTCGGGAATTTTAACCTGTTCTTACCCGCTTTTTACCAACTATGGTTGGACATTCACACCTTCTTACAGCAGAACACCTCCGCTCCCTGTTTTGATTATGTATGGTTTGACATTCGCACCTTCTCTCACCCGCCTTTTACTATGGTCGGCCATTCACAGCTTCCTCTCCACCATACTTGTATGGTGGGATATTCACACCCACTTGCATCCGAAGACCTCCGCCCCCACTTTTGTTGATATTTAGTCGGTCATTCGCACCTTACCCGCTTTTGGCAAACTATGGCCTTCTTGCAGCCAAACACCTCTGATCTCGCTTTTGATGATGTAAGGTTGGGCATTCAGACCTTGCTTCACCTGCTTTTCACCAAATATAGTCGGACATTCACACCCACTTGCATCCGAAGACCTCCGCCCCAAATTTTGTTGATATTTAGTCGGACATTCGCACCTTACCCGCTTTTGGCAAACTATGGCCTTCTTGCAGCCAAACACCTCTGATCTCGCTTTTGATGATGTAAGGTTGGGCATTCAGACCTTGCTTCACCTGCTTTTCACCAAATATAGTCGAACATTCACACCTTCTTGCAGCCGAACACTTCCGCTCCACCTTTTAGTGTTCTATCACACCTTTTTTTCACCGCATTTTATACATTATGGTTGGAAATTTTCAACCACTCTCATCCGAAGACCTCTCCTCCCGCTTTTGTTAATATATTTGAACTTTAGTCGGACATTCAAACCTTCTTGCAGCTGAACCACCTCCGCTCCCTGTTTTGATCATATATGGTCTGGCAATACTACCTTTTCTTACCCGTTTGTGAGTAATTATGGCTGGACATTCACACCTACTTGCAGCCGAACACAACCTCTCTCGCTTTTGATGATGTATGGACCGGCATTCTTACCTTTTCTAACACATTTTTCAGCAATTATGGTCGGAGATTCACACCTACTCACAGCCGAACAACTCCGCTCCCGCATTTGATGGTGTATAGTCGGGCATTCTCACCCTTTCTCATCAGCTTTTTGCAAATTATGATCTGACATTCACACCTACTTGCAGTCGAACAGCTCTGCTCCCGCTTTTGATTATGTATGGTTGGATATTCGAACCTTTTCTTAACTGCTTTTTACAAACTTTGGTTGGACGTTCACACCTTCTTGTAGCCGAACACATGCACTCCTGCTTTTGATGATGTATGGTTGGGCATTCGCACCTTTTTTTTACCCATTTTTCAGTAATTATTGGTCGGACATTCAGACCTTCTTGCAGCTGAACACCTCTGCTCCCGCTTTTGATGGTGTATAGTTGGGCTTTCGAGCCTTTTCTTCCCCGATTTTTACAAATTACGGTTGGACATTCAGACCTTGCAGCCGAAAACCTCCGCTCCCTGTTTTGATCATGTGTGGTCTGGAAATACTACCTTTTCTTCCCCCGTTTGTGAGTAATTATGGCTGGACATTCACATCTACTTGCAGCCGAAAAACAATCTCTCCCGCTTTTGATGATGTATTGTCCGGCATTCTAGTCTTTTCTATCACATTTTTCAGCAATTATGATCTGACATTCACACCTACTTGCAGTCGAACAGCTCTGCTCCCGCTTTTGATTATGTTCGGTTGGGTATTCAAACCTTTTCTTAACTGCTTTTTACAAACTTTGGTCGGACGTTCACACCTTCTTGCAGCCGAACACCCCCGCTTCCGCTTTTGATGGTATATATTCGGGTATTCGAACCTTCTCTTACCCGCTTTTTACAAACCATGGTTGGACTTTCATACCTTCTTGTAGCTGAACAACTCCACTCCTGCTTTTGATAATTTATGGTTGGACATTCGCATCTTTTCCTACCCATTTTTCAGTAATTATGGGTGGATATTCACATCTTCTTGCAGCTGAACACCTCCTCTCCCGCTAATGATCATGTAAGGTTTGATATTCGAAAATTTTCTTTCATGTTTTAAAGCAATTATTAATGGACATTCACACCTACTTGCAGCCGAACACCACCTCTCCCGCTTTTGATGATGTATGGACCGGCATTCTTACCTTTTCTAACACTTTTTTCAGCAATTATGGTTGGAGAATCACACCTACTCACAGCCGAACAACTCCGCTACCGCATTTGATGGTGTATAGTCGGGATTTCTCACCCTTTTTCATCAGCTTTTTGCAAATTATTCTCTGACATTCACACCTACTTGCAGTCGAACAGCTCTGCTCCCGCTTTTGATTATGTTTGGTTAGATATTCGAACCTTTTCTTAACTGCTTTTTTACAAACTTTGGTCGGACGTTCACACCTTCTTGCAGCCGAACACCTACGCGTCCGGTTTTGATAGTGTATATTCGGGCATACGAACCTTTTCTTACCCGCTTTTTACAAACCATGGTCGGACTCTCACACCTTCTCTTAGCTCAACAACTCCGCTCCGTCTTTTGATTGTGTACAGTCGGGTATTTTAACCTTTTCTTACCCGCTTTTTACCAACTATGATCGGACATTCACACCATCTTACAGCGGAACACCTCCGCTCCCTCTTTTGATGGTGTATGTTCGGGCATTCGAACCTTTTCTTACCCGCTTTTTACAAACCAGGGTCGGACTTTCACACCTTTTAGTAGCCGAACAACTCCGCTCCCGCTATTGATTGTGTACAGTCGGGTATTTTAACCTTTTCTTACCCGCTTTTTACCAACTATGGTCGGACATTCACACTGTCTTACAGCGGAACACCTCCTCTCCCGCTTATGATCATGTACGGTTTGATATTCGAAAATTTACTTTCTTGTTTCAAAGCAATTATTGATGGACATTCAAACCTTCTTTTTGATGGTGTATAGTCGGGCTTTCGAGCCTTTTCTTCCCGGTTTTTACAAACCATGATCGGACTTTCACACCTTCTTGTAGCCGAACACATCCGCTCCCGCTATTGATTGTGTATAGTCGGGCATTCGAACCTTTTCTTACCCGCTTTTTACAAACTATGGTGGGACATTCAAACCTTCTTGTATCCGAAAACCTCCGCTCTCTCTTTTGATCATACATTGTTGGACATTCGCACCTTTTCTTACCCGCTTTTTACAAACCATGGTCGGACTTTCACACCTTCTTGTAGCCGAACACATCCGCTCCCGCTATTGATTGTGTACAGTCGGGTATTTTAACCTTTTCTTACCCGCTTTTTACCAACTATGGTCGGACATTCACACCTTCGTACAGCGGAACACCTCCGCTCCCTCTTTTGATGGTGTATGTTCGGGTATTCAAACCTTTTCTTACCCGCTTTTTCCAAACTATGGTCGGCTATTCACAGCTTCCTCTCCACCATACTTGTATGGTTGGATATTCACACCCACTTGCATCCGAAGACCTCTGCCCCAAATTTTGTTGATATTTAGTCGGACATTCGCACCTTACCCGCTTTTGGCAAACTATTGCCTTCTTGCAGCCAAACACCTCTGATCTCGCTTTTGATGATGTAAGGTTGGGCATTCAGACCTTGCTTCACCTGCTTTTCACCAAATATAGTCGGACATTCACACCTTCTTGCAGCCGAACACTTCCGCTCCACCTTTTAGTGTTCTATCACACCTTTTTTTCACCGCATTTTATACATTATGGTCGGAAATTTTCAACCACTCTCATCCGAAGACCTCTCCTCCCGCTTTCTTTAATATATTTGAACTTTAGTCGGAGACATTCAAACCTTCTTGCAGCTGAACCACCTCCGCTCCCTGTTTTGATCATATATGGTCTGGCAATACTACCTTTTCTTACCCGTTTGTGAGTAATTATGGCTGGACATTCACACCTACTTGCAGCCGAACACAACCTCTCTCGCTTTTGATGATGTATGGACCGGCATTTTTACCTTTTCTAACACATTTTTCAGCAATTATGGTCGGAGATTCACACCTACTCACAGCCGAACAACTCCGCTCCCGCATTTGATGATGTATAGTCGGGCATTCTCACCCTTTCTCATCAGCTTTTTGCAAATTATGATCTGACATTCACACCTACTTGCAGTCGAAAAGCTCTGCTCCCGCTTTTGATTATGTTTGGTTGGATATTCAAACCTTTTCTTAACTGCTTTTTACATATTTTGGTTGGACGTTCACACCTTCTTGTAGCCGAACACTTCCACTCCTGCTTTTGATGATGTATGGTTGGGCATTCACACCTTTTTTTTGCCCATTTTTCAGGAATTATGGGTGGACATTCACACCTTGCAGCTGAACACCTCCTATCCCACTTATGATCATGTGCGGTTTGATTTTGGAAAAGTTTCTTTCATGTTTTCTAGCAATTATTGATGGACATGTAGACCTTCTTGCAGCTGAACACCTCCGCTTCCGCTTTTGATCATACATTGTCAGGCATTCGCACCTTGTCTTACCCACTTTTTACAAACTTTAGTCGAACAGTCACACCTACTTGCAGCCGAACACAACCTCTCTCGCTTTTGATGATGTATGGACCGGCATTCTTACCTTTTCTAACACATTTTTCAGCAATTATGGTCGGAGATTCACACCTACTCACAGCCGAACAACTCCGCTCCCGCATTTGATGGTGTATAGTCGGGCATTCTCACCCTTTCTCATCAGCTTTTTGCAAATTATGATCTGACATTCACACCTACTTGCAGTCGAACAGCTCTGCTCCCGCTTTTGATTATGTTTGGTTGGATATTCGAACCTTTTCTTAACTGCTTTTTACAAACTTTGGTTGGACGTTCACACCTTCTTGTAGCCGAACACATGCACTCCTGCTTTTGATGATGTATGGTTGGGCATTCGCACCTTTTTTTTACCCATTTTTCAGGTATTATGGGTGGACATTCACACCTTCTTGCAGCTGAACACCTCCTCTCCCACTTATGATCATGTGTGGTTTGATTTTCGAAAATTTTCTTTCATGTTTTCTAGCAATTATTGATGGACATTTAGACCTTCTTGCAGCTGAACACCACCTCTCCCGATTTTGATGATGTATGGACCGGCATTTTTACCTTTTCTAACACATTTTTCAGCAATTATGGTCGGAGATTCACACCTACTCACAGCCGAACAACTCCGCTCCCGCATTTGATGATGTATAGTCGGGCATTCTCACCCTTTCTCATCAGCTTTTTGCAAATTATGATCTGACATTCACACCTACTTCCAGTTGAACAGCTCTGCTCCCGCTTTTGATTATGTTTGGTTAGATATTCGAACCTTTTCTTAACTGCTTTTTACAAACTTTGGTCGGACGTTCACACCTTCTTGCAGCCGAACACCTACGCTTCCGGTTTTGATAGTGTATATTCGGGCATACGAACCTTTTCTTACCCGCTTTTTACAAACCAAGGTCGGACTTTCACACCTTCTCTTAGCTGAACAACTCCGCTCCCTCTTTTGATTGTGTACAGTCGGGTAATTTAACCTTTTCTTACCCGCTTTTTACCATCTATGGTCGGACATTCACACCGTCTTACAGCGGAACACCTCCGCTCCCTCTTTTGATGATGTATGGTTAGGCATTCGCACCTTTTCTTACCCATTTTTCAGTAATTATGGGTAGACATTCACACCTTCTTGCAGCTGAACACCTCCTCTCCCGCTTATGATCATGTGCAGTTTGATATTCGAAAATTTTCTTTCATGTTTTCTAGCAATTATTAATAGACATTCAGACCGTCTTGCAGCTGAACACCTCCGCTCCCACTTTTGATGGTGTATAGTCGGGCTTTCGAGCCTTTTCTTCCCCGGTTTTTACAAATTATGGTTGGACATTCAGACCTTCTTGCAGCCGAAAACCTCCACTCCCTCTTTTGATCATACATTGTCGGGCATTCGCACCTTTTCTTACCCGCTTTTTACAAACCATGGTCGGACTTTCACACCTTTTAGTAGCCGAACAACTCCGCTCCCGCTATTGATTGTGTACAGTCGGGAATTTTAACCTGTTCTTACCCGCTTTTTACCAACTATGGTTGGACATTCACACCTTCTTACAGCAGAACACCTCCGCTCCCTGTTTTGATTATGTATGGTTTGACATTCGCACCTTCTCTCACCCGCCTTTTACTATGGTCGGCCATTCACAGCTTCCTCTCCACCATACTTGTATGGTGGGATATTCACACCCACTTGCATCCGAAGACCTCCGCCCCCACTTTTGTTGATATTTAGTCGGTCATTCGCACCTTACCCGCTTTTGGCAAACTATGGCCTTCTTGCAGCCAAACACCTCTGATCTCGCTTTTGATGATGTAAGGTTGGGCATTCAGACCTTGCTTCACCTGCTTTTCACCAAATATAGTCGGACATTCACACCCACTTGCATCCGAAGACCTCCGCCCCAAATTTTGTTGATATTTAGTCGGACATTCGCACCTTACCCGCTTTTGGCAAACTATGGCCTTCTTGCAGCCAAACACCTCTGATCTCGCTTTTGATGATGTAAGGTTGGGCATTCAGACCTTGCTTCACCTGCTTTTCACCAAATATAGTCGAACATTCACACCTTCTTGCAGCCGAACACTTCCGCTCCACCTTTTAGTGTTCTATCACACCTTTTTTTCACCGCATTTTATACATTATGGTTGGAAATTTTCAACCACTCTCATCCGAAGACCTCTCCTCCCGCTTTTGTTAATATATTTGAACTTTAGTCGGACATTCAAACCTTCTTGCAGCTGAACCACCTCCGCTCCCTGTTTTGATCATATATGGTCTGGCAATACTACCTTTTCTTACCCGTTTGTGAGTAATTATGGCTGGACATTCACACCTACTTGCAGCCGAACACAACCTCTCTCGCTTTTGATGATGTATGGACCGGCATTCTTACCTTTTCTAACACATTTTTCAGCAATTATGGTCGGAGATTCACACCTACTCACAGCCGAACAACTCCGCTCCCGCATTTGATGGTGTATAGTCGGGCATTCTCACCCTTTCTCATCAGCTTTTTGCAAATTATGATCTGACATTCACACCTACTTGCAGTCGAACAGCTCTGCTCCCGCTTTTGATTATGTATGGTTGGATATTCGAACCTTTTCTTAACTGCTTTTTACAAACTTTGGTTGGACGTTCACACCTTCTTGTAGCCGAACACATGCACTCCTGCTTTTGATGATGTATGGTTGGGCATTCGCACCTTTTTTTTACCCATTTTTCAGGTATTATGGGTGGACATTCACACCTTCTTGCAGCTGAACACCTCCTCTCCCACTTATGATCATGTGTGGTTTGATTTTCGAAAATTTTCTTTCATGTTTTCTAGCAATTATTGATGGACATTTAGACCTTCTTGCAGCTGAACACCACCTCTCCCGATTTTGATTATGTATGGACCGGCATTTTTACCTTTTCTAACACATTTTTCAGCAATTATGGTTGGAGATTCACACCTACTCACAGCCGAACAACTCCGCTACCGCATTTGATGGTGTATAGTCGGGCATTCTCACCCTTTCTCATCAGCTTTTTGCAAATTATGATCTGACATTCACACCTACTTCCAGTCGAACAGCTCTGCTCCCGCTTTTGATTATGTTTGGTTAGATATTCGAACCTTTTCTTAACTGCTTTTTACAAACTTTGGTCGGACGTTCACAATATCTTGCAGACGAACACCTCCGCTTCCGCTTTTGATGGTGTATATTCGGGCATACGAACCTTTTCTTACCCGCTTTTTACAAACCAAGGTCGGACTTTCACACCTTCTCTTAGCTGAACAACTCCGCTCCCTCTTTTGATTGTGTACAGTCGGGTAATTTAACCTTTTCTTACCCGCTTTTTACCATCTATGGTCGGACATTCACACCGTCTTACAGCGGAACACCTCTGCTCCCTCTTTTGATGATGTATGGTTAGGCATTCGCACCTTTTCTTACCCATTTTTCAGTAATTATGGGTAGACATTCACACCTTCTTGCAGCTGAACACCTCCGCTCCCACTTTTGATGGTGTATAGTCGGGCTTTCGAGCCTTTTCTTCCCCGGATTTTACAAATTATGGTTGGACATTCAGACCTTCTTGCAGCCGAAAACCTCCACTCCCTCTTTTGATCATACATTGTCGGGCATTCGCACCTTTTCTTACCCGCTTTTTACAAACCATGGTCGGACTTTCACACCTTTTAGTAGCCGAACAACTCCGCTCCCGCTATTGATTGTGTACAGTCGGGTATTTTAACCTGTTCTTACCCGCTTTTTACCAACTATGGTTGGACATTCACACCTTCTTACAGCAGAACACCTCCGCTCCCTTTTTTGATTATGTATGGTTTGACATTCGCACCTTCTCTCACCCGCCTTTTACTATGGTCGGCCATTCACAGCTTCCTCTCCACCATACTTGTATGGTGGGATATTCACACCCACTTGCATCCGAAGACCTCCGCCCCCACTTTTGTTGATATTTAGTCGGTCATTCGCAGCTTACCCGCTTTTGGCAAACTATGGCCTTCTTGCAGCCAAACACCTCTGATCTCGCTTTTGATGATGTAAGGTTGGGCATTCAGACCTTGCTTCACCTGCTTTTCACCAAATATAGTCGGACATTCACACCTTCTTGCAGCCGAACACTTCCGCTTTTAGTGTTCTATGAGGCATTCACATATTTTTTTTCACCGTATTTTATAGATTATGGTTGGAAATTCTCACCCACTCTCATCCGAAGACCTCTCCTCCCGCTTTTGTTAATATATAGTCGGGCATTCGAACCTTTTCTTACCCGCTTTTTACAAATTATGGTCGAACATTCACACCTACTTGCAGCTGAATACTTCCGCTCCACCTTTTAGGTATGTATGGTTGGCATTTGCACCTCTTTTTATACTGATTGCTGAAGATGAAGTTGTTCTTTCTCAAACTACAAATTTTTTTTAATTGTTGAAACTTGATTTGAAGTGGATAAATAAGGAGGACAAACAGTTTTAAGTCAGGCTGATAGAAGGAATTAATTTTATAGCAAAATCTGTATTTTGTATCACCAAATGAGGTCTCCTTTTTAACTTCAGCTCTGCAATCAACCCCCAGGGACTCAAAGTTAAATGCAACATTGCGTCAGAGGCCAACACCGAGAGTCCGAAAAGGAAATATAGATCACCCTACTCACTTTTCACCTAAAGAAATGAAGGAAGAGCTAGTTTCCCAAGAAATAACCTGTGTGTAATTTGTTTTGATAACTTATAAAAACGAAAATGACATACCTACTTTCCTTTATGCTTTTAATGGTTCTCACCTTCTCAACACTGCATTTAACTTTGAGTCCCTGGGGGTTGATTGCAGAGCTGAAGTTAAAAAGGAGACCTCATTTGGTGAGTCGGAGGGGAAGACTCTAGGTTCTTCCACTGAAGAACTGTCTGAAAGGGACCTAACTCTTCCCCTCTTCTCTGATACCACTGGGGAATCAGAGGCTCAGATGCCGTCCTCTTCGGCTGTTGACCTTCGGGGAGGTGAGTATCTTCACTAGACTCACCTGTCTGCTCTTCCTCCTCATTTAGCGTAGCTCCACCCTCTGCCTGTGAATTCTCACAGACTTCAACACTGAGTGGTGAGGCCTCTACAGGCCCCTCCCCTTTTTGCTCCTCACTTCCAATCCAAGCTTTTGGCGGGAAGTTTGAATTTATTGGGTCAACCTCTTCACTTTGTTCACCAACTGCCACCTTTGGTCCTTCTCTTTGTTGGCTTGACTGTGGCTTTACCGTCTTTAATTTGTTGGCAAAAGATTTAGGGCAATCTCTGAAGAGGTGATTTAATTCTCCACAGAGATTACATTTCCTGCCATTTGGACACTCTCCAAAAGTTTGCCCAATTTCTCTGCTCTTCCCACATAACACCTTGGTACAAGCCTCAACCAGGTGCCCATGCTCACCACACTTGCGGCAGAACTTGGGCTGCCCCTGGTAGTGGATGTAACCTCGGTTTTCAAGGTGGCCAGAGTGTCGCCCACCCGCTGCACTGAGCACTCTTCAGCCCTTTTAAATGGTATAACTTTGCACTCCCGCACGCTCCAGCAAGCACCATTCAAGCAACAACTTTGCACTCCAGCTTCGAACATCGGCACAGTCGCAACAAGTAAGGCGACTCTACTCAGAGAAGTCACTCTGCATAGTAAGAAGATTTCTTTTGCACAGACAGAAAGGGCTTTACCCGCAAAGGTAAAGCCTGCCAAAAATAGAAACAACTCATTAGTGCTGCTCTCCACAGAAATCTTTAGTAAAAGGCGAAAGACTTGTACGTTATGAAGAGAAACCAGAGTACGATTATCCGTCAGTGCGGGAGCAGGGCAACAGGCTAGTTGGCATAGCCACCTTCCCCATGGTGAGCTTTGCTTGGTTGAGACGCTTGCTCCCCCCCCCCCTTGCTCCTCGGCTGACCAACTAGGAACAATCGGGCCCTATTCGATGGCTGCCTTGTCTTTTACTCTGTGCAAAAGACAAGGCAGCAACAAAAACACCACGAGAATCCCGTATTGAGGCTTTGTTCTGATCACTCATTCGGTGTCGCGTTTCTTTCAAGCAATTCTCCCGGTTAGCCCACACTCGGCTCGCTCCCATAGCCGTGTTAAAGTCTACTTCGCATTCACTCTCTTTTCTCAGCAGACTCTTGGGATTTTATCTATAAAATGAATTCCTTCACTCAAACTATGTGAAAACTGCTTTGTCCTTAATATTTACCATGTCTAGAAAGATTTAAACAAAAAAAAACAACGTTGTACTTTGCAGTAAAAGAAAGAGCAAATCTAAAGTTTCAGGAATCCGAGAATAAGCTTACTTTCATGAGTTCTTCACGATTTCGGATTTTGCTATAAAATGAATTCCTTCACTCAAACTAAATTAAAACTGCTAAACCGCTAATCTGTTATATGTAAGGCAGATGTCAAATTCACCGAAATAGGATCAAAGGGTATTCGGCCAATCGAGCTGTAGCAGCTTCGGTAAAAGAGTATAAGTTGAAGAGTTTGTGAATAAAGGTGTGCGCACACATAGTGTGCTGTACGAAAATAGGCAGGGAGCAATGCCGGCTGGGGTATATGTTCTTGTATGTTGTCTGACTGTTTGATTTGAATGTGTTGTGTAAGTGTCCTGTTGAATGTTACATGTCTGGGCTTTGACACGCTTCACTGTGGTTGTTAACTGTGTGGTGTGTCCTGAAATGTTATATGTTTGGGCTGTGTGACATGCTTAATGCTTGTCAGTAGCTACCCACTTATTCATATATAGCAACTGACAACATAAGAAGTCCGGACATACTTTGATAGTAGTTGTAGAAGTATCCTTATTGATAATAGATCACTAATTCATAGTGATAGAACAGTAGATGAACAGGTGCTTGCACATGTCTCACGAAAATAAAATGGGTGTATGATTGCTGACGGCAGAGCAATACTGCCAAACTTATGAGTTCTTGTGGCAAACTTGATTCAGTGTCTTGACGTGTATACGCTGTTTCGCTGACTTGATTGTCACAAGAAACAAAGTGTGTTTGATAAGATCCGACCATTTTATTACGGGAGGATCAGTATGTATGGATTCTGATGTGACTGATAAACCCATTCGTATCTTAAGCATAATCTAATACGTGAGACAACGCCCTGGCACACGATAAAAAAAAAAAAGAGAGAGAGCGGTTTTGTGTCCCCACAGTCCATAATGTAGAAAAGAGAGAAAAAACCCTTTCTGATTTGGTGTGTGTGCTCATAGTGCAGAGTGTAGAGAAAAGAAAGCCGTTTTGGTGTCACGGGTGTTGTGACTTACACACACACATTTCTAAATTGAGAAAGGAAATTATTTTAGAGGAAGCACTAGAGATTAGATCCCACATTTGTTGATAGGCATTCATTTATTTATTCACTTCTGATGAAGTTTCAACAATAAACAACAAACTTTGTATTATGAGAAAGAACCAGACTCATTCTTCAGGAATCCGAAAATAAGCTCTATTTTATGAGTTATGCACGAATTCGGATTCTCCTATAAAACGAATTCATTAACTCAAACCAAGTTAAGACTGCTTTGTCCTTCATATTTATTCATGTCTAATCAAGTTTCAACGATAAACAACGTTGTACTTTGTAGAATGAGAAAGAACTTCTTCAGCAATAAGCATCTCTCGACATATGACGAAATACAGATTTTGCTATAAAATTAATTCCTTCTATCAGCCTGACTTAAAACTGTTTGTCCTCCTTATTTATCCACTTCAAATCAAGTTTCAACAATTAAAAAAAATTTGTAGTTTGAGAAAGAACAACTTATTCTTCAGCAATCAGTATAAAAAGAGGTGCAAATGCCAACCCTACATACCTAAAAGGTGGAGCGGAAGTATTCAGCTGCAAGTAGGTGTGAATGTTCGACCATAATTTGTAAAAAGTGGGTAAGAAAAGGTTCGAATGCCCGACTATATATTAACAAAAGCGGGAGGAGAGGTCTTCGGATGAGAGTGGGTGAGAATTTCCAACCATAATCTATAAAATACGGTGAAAAAAAATATGTGAATGCCTCATAGAACACTAAAGTGTTCGGCTGCAAGAAGGTGTGAATGTCCGACTATATTTGGTGAAAAGCAGGTGAAGCAAGGTCTGAATGCCCAACCTTACATCATCAAAAGCGAGATCAGAGGTGTTTGGCTGCAAGAAGGCCATAGTTTGCCAAAAGCGGGTAAGCTGCGAATGACCGACTAAATATCAACAAAAGTGGGGGCGGAGGTCTTCGGATGCAAGTGGGTGTGAATATCCCACCATACAAGTATGGTGGAGAGGAAGCTGTGAATGGCCGACCATAGTAAAAGGCGGGTGAGAGAAGGTGCGAATGTCAAACCATACATAATCAAAAAAGGGAGCGGAGGTGTTCTGCTGTAAGAAGGTGTGAATGTCCAACCATAGTTGGTAAAAAGCGGGTAAGAAAAGGTTAAAATACCCGACTGTACACAATCAATAGTGGGAGCGGAGTTGTTCGGCTACTAAAAGGTGTGAAAGTCCGACCATGGTTTGTAAAAAGCGGGTAAGAAAAGGTGCGAATGCCCGACAATGTATGATCAAAAGAGGGAGTGGAGGTTTTCGGCTGCAAGAAGGTCTGAATGTCCAACCATAATTTGTAAAAACCGGGGAAGAAAAGGCTCGAAAGCCCGACTATACACCATCAAAAGTGGGAGCGGAGGTGTTCAGCTGCAAGAAGGTGTGAATGTCTACCCATAATTACTGAAAAATGGGTAAGAAAAGGTGCGAATGCCTAACCATACATCATCAAAAGAGGGAGCGGAGGTGTTCCGCTGTAAGACGGTGTGAATGTCCGACCATAGATGGTAAAAAGCGGGTAAGAAAAGGTTAAATTACCCGACTGTACACAATCAAAAGAGGGAGCGGAGTTGTTCAGCTAAGAGAAGGTGTGAAAGTCCGACCTTGGTTTGTAAAAAGCGGGTAAGAAAAGGTTCGTATGCCCGAATATACACCATCAAAAGCGGAAGCGGAGGTGTTCGGCTGCAAGATATTGTGAACGTCCGACCAAAGTTTGTAAAAAGCAGTTAAGAAAAGGTTCGAATATCTAACCAAACATAATCAAAAGCGGGAGCAGAGCTGTTCGACTGGAAGTAGGTGTGAATGTCAGATCATAATTTGCAAAAAGCTGATGAGAAAGGGTGAGAATGCCCGACTATACACCATCAAATGCGGTAGCGGAGTTGTTCGGCTGTGAGTAGGTGTGAATCTCCAACCATAATTGCTGAAAAATGTGTTAGAAAAGGTAAAAATGCCGGTCCATACATAATCAAAATCGGGAGAGGTGGTGTTCAGCTGCAAGAAGGTCTAAATGTCCATCAATAATTGCTAGAAAACATGAAAGAAAATTTTCAAAAATCAAACCACACATGATCATAAGTGGGAGAGGAGGTGTTCAGCTACAAGAAGGTGCGAATGTCCACCCATAATACCTGAAAAATGGGTAAAAAAAAGGTGCGAATGCCCAACCATACATCATCAAAAGCAGGAGTGCATGTGTTCGGCTACAAGAAGGTGTGAACGTCCAACCAAAGTTTGTAAAAAGCAGTTAAGAAAAGGTTCGAATATCCAACCATACATAATCAAAAGCGGGAGCAGAGCTGTTTGACTGCAAGTAGGTGTGAATGTCAGATCATAATTTGCAAAAAGCTGATGAGAAAGGGTGAGAATGCCCGACTATACACCATCAAATGCGGGAGCGGAGTTGTTCGGCTGTGAGTAGGTGTGAATCTCCGACCATAATTGCTGAAAAATGTGTTAGAAAAGGTAAGAATGCCGGTCCATACATCATCAAAAGCGAGAGAGGTTGTGTTCGGCTGCAAGTAGGTGTGAATGTCCAGCCATAATTACTCACAAACGGGTAAGAAAAGGTAGTATTGCCAGACCATATATGATCAAAACAGGGAGCGGAGGTGGTTCAGCTGCAAGAAGGTTTGAATGTCCGACTAAAGTTCAAATATATTAACAAAAGCGGGAGGAGAGGTCTTCGGATGAGAGTGGTTGAAAATTTCCAACCATAATGTATAAAATGCGGTGAAAAAAAGGTGTGATAGAACACTAAAAGGTGGAGCGGAAGTGTTCGGCTGCAAGAAGGTGTGAATGTTCGACTATATTTGGTGAAAAGCAGGTGAAGCAAGGTCTGAATGCCCAACCTTACATCATCAAAAGCGAGATCAGAGGTGTTTGGCTGCAAGAAGGCCATAGTTTGCCAAAAGCGGGTAAGGTGCGAATGTCCGACTAAATATCAACAAAATTTGGGGCGGAGGTCTTCGGATGCAAGTGGGTGTGAATGTCCGACTATATTTGGTGAAAAGCAGGTGAAGCAAGGTCTGAATGCCCATCCTTACATCATCAAAAGCGAGATTAGAGGTGTTTGGCTGCAAGAAGGCCATAGTTTGCCAAAAGCGGGTAAGGTGCGAATGACCGACTAAATATCAACAAAAGTGGGGGCGGAGGTCTTCGGATGCAAGTGGGTATGAATATCCCACCATACAAGTATGGTGGAGAGGAAGCTGTGAATGGCCGACCATAGTAAAAGGCGGGTGAGAGAAGGTGCGAATGTCAAACCATACATAATCAAAACAGGGAGCGGAGGTGTTCTGCTGTAAGAAGGTGTGAATGTCCAACCATAGTTGGTAAAAAGCGGGTAAGAAAAGATTAAAATTCCCGACTGTACACAATCAATAGCGGGAGCGGAGTTGTTCGGCTACTAAAAGGTGTGAAAGTCCGACCATGGTTTGTAAAAAGCGGGTAAGAAAAGGTGCGAATGCCCGACAATGTATGATCAAAAGAGGGAGTGGAGGTTTTCGGCTGCAAGAAGGTCTGAATGTCCAACCATAATTTGTAAAAACCGGGGAAGAAAAGGCTCGAAAGCCCGACTATACACCATCAAAAGTGGGAGCGGAGGTGTTCAGCTGCAAGACGGTCTGAATGTCCATCAATAATTGCTAGAAAACATGAAAGAAAATTTTCGAATATCAAACTGCACATGATCATAAGCGGGAGAGGAGGTGTTAAGCTGCAAGAAGGTGTGAATGTCTACCCATAATTACTGAAAAATGGGTAAGAAAAGGTGCGAATGCCTAACCATACATCATCAAAAGCAGGAGCGGAGGTGTTCCGCTGTAAGACGGTGTGAATGTCCGACCATAGATGGTAAAAAGCGGGTAAGAAAAGGTTAAATTACCCGACTGTACACAATCAAAAGAGGGAGCGGAGTTGTTCAGCTAAGAGAAGGTGTGAAAGTCCAACCTTGGTTTGTAAAAAGCGGGTAAGAAAAGGTTCGTATGCCCGAATATACACTATCAAAACCGGAAGCGTAGGTGTTCGGCTGCAAGAAGGTGTGAACGTCCGACCAAAGTTTGTAAAAAGCAGTTAAGAAAAGGTTCGAATATCTAACCAAACATAATCAAAAGCGGGAGCAGAGCTGTTCAACTGGAAGTAGGTGTGAATGTCAGATCATAATTTGCAAAAAGCTGATGAGAAAGGGTGAGAATGCCCGACTATACATCATCAAATGCGGGAGCGGAGTTGTTCGGCTGTGAGTAGGTGTGAATCTCCGACCATAATTGCTGAAAAATGTGTTAGAAAAGGTAAAAATGCCGGTCCATACATCATCAAAATCGGGAGAGGTGGTGTTCAGCTGCAAGAAGGTCTAAATGTCCATCAATAATTGCTAGAAAACATGAAAGAAAATTTTCGAAAATCAAACCACACATGATCATAAGTGGGAGAGGAGGTGTTCAGCTGCAAGGTGTGAATGTCCACCCATAATTCCTGAAAAATGGGCAAAAAAAAGGTGTGAATGCCCAACCATACATCATCAAAAGCAGGAGTGGAAGTGTTCGGCTACAAGAAGGTGTGAACGTCCAACCAAAATATGTAAAAAGCAGTTAAGAAAAGGTTCGAATATCCAACCAAACATAATCAAAAGCGGGAGCAGAGCTTTTCGACTGCAAGTAGGTGTGAATGTCAGATCATAATTTGCAAAAAGCTGATGAGAAAGGGTGAGAATGCCCGACTATACATCATCAAATGCGGGAGCGGAGTTGTTCGGCTGTGAGTAGGTGTGAATCTCCGACCATAATTGCTGAAAAATGTGTTAGAAAAGGTAAAAATGCCGGTCCATACATCATCAAAAGTGAGAGAGGTTGTGTTCGGCTGCAAGTAGGTGTGAATGTCCAGCCATAATTACTCACAAACGGGTAAGAAAAGGTAGTATTGCCAGACCATATATGATCAAAACAGGGAGCGGAGGTGGTTCAGCTGCAAGAAGGTTTGAATGTCTCCGACTAAAGTTCAAATATATTAAAGAAAGCGGGAGGAGAGATCTTCGGATGAGAGTGGTTGAAAATTTCCGACCATAATGTATAAAATGCGGTGAAAAAAAGGTGTGATAGAACACTAAAAGGTGGAGCGGAAGTGTTCGGCTGCAAGAAGGTGTGAATGTCCGACTATATTTGGTGAAAAGCAGGTGAAGCAAGGTCTGAATGCCAAACCTTACATCATCAAAAGCGAGATCAGAGGTGTTTGGCTGCAAGAAGGCAATAGTTTGCCAAAAGCGGGTAAGGTGCGAATGTCCGACTAAATATCAATAAAATTTGGGGCAGAGGTCTTCGGATGCAAGTGGGTGTGAATATCCAACCATACAAGTATGGTGGAGAGGAAGCTGTGAATAGCCGACCATAGTTTGGAAAAAGCGGGTAAGAAAAGGTTTGAATACCCGAACATACACAATCAAAAGAGGGAGCGGAGGTGTTCCGCTGTACGAAGGTGTGAATGTCCGACCATAGTTGGTAAAAAGCGGGTAAGAAAAGGTTAAAATACCCGACTGTACACAATCAATAGCGGGAGCGGATGTGTTCGGCTACAAGAAGGTGTGAAAGTCCGACTATGGTTTGTAAAAATCGGGTAAGAAAAGGTGCGAATGTCCGACAATGTATGATCAAAAGAGAGAGCGGAGGTTTTCGGATACAAGCAGGTTTGAATGTCCCACCATAGTTTGTAAAAAGCGGGTAAGAAAAGGTTCGAATGCCCGACTATACACAATCAATAGCGGGAGCGGATGTGTTCGGCTACAAGAAGGTGTGAAAGTCCGATCATGGTTTGTAAAAACCGGGAAGAAAAGGCTCGAAAGCCCGACTATACACCATCAAAAAGAAGGTTTGAATGTCCATCAATAATTGCTTTGAAACAAGAAAGTAAATTTTCGAATATCAAACCGTACATGATCATAAGAGGGAGAGGAGGTGTTCCGCTGTAAGACAGTGTGAATGTCCGACCATAGTTGGTAAAAAGCGGGTAAGAAAAGGTTAAAATACCCGAACATTACACCATCAAAAGAGGGAGCGGAGGTGTTCCGCTGTAAGACGGTGTGAATGTCCGATCATAGTTGGTAAAAAGCGGGTAAGAAAAAGTTAAAATACCCGACTGTACACAATCAAAAGAGGGAGCGGAGTTGTTCAGGTAAGAGAAGGTGTGAAAGTCCGACCATGGTTTGTAAAAAGCGGGTGAGAAAAGGTTCGTATGCCCGAATATACACTATCAAAACCGGAAGCGTAGGTGTTCGGCTGCAAGAAGGTGTGAACGTCCGACCAAAGTTTGTAAAAAAGCAGTTAAGAAAAGGTTCGAATATCTAACCAAACATAATCAAAAGCGGGAGCAGAGCTGTTCGACTGCAAGTAGGTGTGAATGTCAGAGAATAATTTGCAAAAAGCTGATGAAAAAGGGTGAGAAATCCCGACTATACACCATCAAATGCGGTAGCGGAGTTGTTCGGCTGTGAGTAGGTGTGATTCTCCAACCATAATTGCTGAAAAATGTGTTAGAAAAGGTAAGAATGCCGGTCCATACATCATCAAAAGCGGGAGAGGTGGTGTTCGGCTGCAAGTAGGTGTGAATGTCCATTAATAATTGCTTTAAAACATGAAAGAAAATTTTCGAATATCAAACCTTACATGATCATTAGCGGGAGAGGAGGTGTTCAGCTGCAAGAAGATGTGAATATCCACCCATAATTACTGAAAAATGGGTAGGAAAAGATGCGAATGTCCAACCATAAATTATCAAAAGCAGGAGTGGAGTTGTTCAGCTACAAGAAGGTATGAAAGTCCAACCATGGTTTGTAAAAAGCGGGTAAGAGAAGGTTCGAATACCCGAATATATACCATCAAATGCGGAAGCGGGGGTGTTCGGCTGCAAGAAGGTGTGAATGTCCGACCAAAGTTTGTAAAAAGCAGTTAAGAAAAGGTTTGAATACCCAACCGAACATAATCAAAAGCGGGAGCAGAGCTGTTCGACTGCACGTAGGTGTGAATGTCAGATCATAATTGCTGAAAAATGTGATAGAAAAGACTAGAATGCCGGACAATACATCATCAAAAGCGGGAGAGATTGTTTTTCGGCTGCAAGTAGATGTGAATGTCCAGCCATAATTACTCACAAACGGGGGAAGAAAAGGTAGTATTTCCAGACCACACATGATCAAAACAGGGAGTGGAGGTGGTTCAGCTGCAAGGTGTGAATGTCTGACTAAAGTTTGTAAAAACCGTGTAAGACAAGGGGCGAATGCCCGACAATGTATGATCAAAAGAGGGAGCGGAGGTTTTCGGCTGCAAGGTCTGAATGTCCAACCGTAATTTGTAAAAATCGGGGAAGAAAAGGCTCGAAAGCCCGACTATACACCATCAAAAGCAGGAGCAGAGGTGTTCATGTGCAAGAAGGTCTGAATGTCCGACCAATAATTACTGAAAAATGGGTAAGAAAAGGTGCGAATGCCAAATCATACATCATCAAAAGCAGGAGCGGATGTGTTCGGCTACAAGAAGGTTTGAATGTCCAACCATAGTAAGTAATAGGTGGGTAAGAAAAGGCTCGAATGCCCGACTATACACCATCAAAAGCGGAAGCGGAGGTGTTCGGCTGCAAGACGGTGTGAACGTCCGACCAAAGTTTGTAAAAAGCATTAAGAAAATGTTCGAATATCCAACCAAACATAATCAAAAGCGGGAGCAGAGCTGTTCGACTGCAAGTAGGTGTGAATATCAGATCATAATTTGCAAAAAGCTGATGAGAAAGGGTGAGAATGCCCGACTATACACTATCAAATGTGGGAGCGGAGGTGTTCGTCCTTGAGTAGGTGTGAATGTCCGACAATAATTGCTGAAAAATGTGTTAGAAAAGGTAAGAATGCCGGACCATATATCATCAAAAGCGGGAGAGGTTGTGTTCGGCTGCAAGAAGGTGTGAATGTCCAGCCATAATTACTCACAAATGGGTAAGAAAAGGTACTATTGCCAGACCATATATGATCAAAACAGGGAGCGGAGGTGGTTCAGCTGCAAGAAGGTTTGAATGTCCGACTAAAGTTTGTAAAAAGCGGGTAAGACAAGGTGTGAATGCCCGACAATGTATGATCAAAAGAGGAGCGGAGGTTTTCGGCTGCAAGAAGGTCTGAATGTCCACCCATAATTACTGAAAAATGGGTAAGAAAAGGTGCGAAAGCCCAAC
This sequence comes from Leuresthes tenuis, assembly GCF_036924035.1. Taxonomy (NCBI): domain Eukaryota; kingdom Metazoa; phylum Chordata; class Actinopteri; order Atheriniformes; family Atherinopsidae; genus Leuresthes; species Leuresthes tenuis. The sequence goes on along the minus strand of NW_027325532.1, from coordinate 32,476 downwards.
CGCACATGATCATAAGTGGATGAGAAGGTAGTAAGTAGTGCAAGTAGGTGTGAATCTAAGATCATAATTTGTAAAAAGCGGGTAAGAAAAGGTAAGAATGCCCAACCATAAATTATCAAAAGCGGCAGCAGAGTTTCGGCTGGTATTTATCAATGTCTAGATAGATTTCAACAAAAAACAACGTTGTACTTTGCAGTAAAAGAAAGTGCAAATCAAAAGTTTTAGGAATCCGAGAATAAGCTTATTTTCATGAGTTCTGCACGATTTCGGATTTTATGTATAAAATGAATTTCTTCACGCAAACTAAGTTAACACTGCTTTGTCCTTCATATGTACCCATTTCTACATATATTTCAAGCATAAACTTCCTCATACTACCCTGAATGAGAAAGAGCCACACTTGTGATTAAGCCATACCTCCCTTTTGAGGAGTTCTGCATGATTTGGGATTTTATCTATAAAATTAATTCCTTCACTCAAACTATGTTAAAACGGCTTTTACCTTCATATTTATCAATGTCTCAATAGATTTAAACAAAAAAACAACGTTGTACTTTGCAATAAAAGAAAGAGCAAATCAAAAGTTTTAGGAATCCGAGAATAAGCTTATTTTCATGAGTTCTGCACGATTTCGGATTTTATGTATAAAATGAATTCATTCACTCAAACCAAGTTAAAACTGCTTTTTCCTTCATATTTATCAATGTCTAGATCGACTTCAACAAAGAACAACATTGTATTTTGCAGTGGAAGAAAGAGCAAAACTGAAGGATCAGGAATCCGAGAATAAGCTTCTTTTCATACGTTCTGCATGATTTGGGATTTTATGTATAAAATGAATTCCTTCTCTCAAACTAAGTTAACACTGCTTTGTCCTTCATATGTACCCATTTCTACATATATTTCAAGCATAAACTTCCTCATACTACCCTGAATGAGAAAGAGCCACACTTGTGATTAAGCCATACCTCCCTTTTGAGGAGTTCAGCATGATTTGGGATTTTATCTATAAAATTAATTCCTTCACTCAAACTATGTTAAAACGGCTTTTACCTTCATATTTATCAATGTCTCAATAGATTTAAGCAAAAAAACAACGTTGTACTTTGCAATAAAAGAAAGAGCAAATCAAAAGTTTTAGGAATCCGAGAATAAGCTTATTTTCATGAGTTCTGCACGATTTCGGATTTTATGTATAAAATGAATTCATTCACTCAAACCAAGTTAAAACTGCTTTTTCCTTCATATTTATCAATGTCTAGATCGACTTCAACAAAGAACAACATTGTATTTTGCAGTAGAAGAAAGAGCAAAACTGAAGGATCAGGAATCCGAGAATAAGCTTCTTTTCATACGTTCTGCATGATTTGGGATTTTATGTATAAAATGAATTCCTTCTCTCAAACTAAGTTAACACTGCTTTGTCCTTCATATGTACCCATTTCTACATATATTTCAAGCATAAACTTCCTCATACTACCCTGAATGAGAAAGAACCACACTTGTGATTAAGCCATACGCCCCTTTTGAGGAGTTCTGCATGATTTGGGATTTTTTCTATAAAATCAATTCCTTCACTCAAACTATGTTAAAACGGCTTTTACCTTCATATTTATCAATGTCTCGATAGATTTAAACAAAGAACAACACTGTATTTTGCAGTAGAAGAAAGAGCAACACTGAAGGATCAGGAATCCGAGAATAAGCTTATTTTCTTATGGGCAAGTGGGAACTGCTTTGTCCTTCATATTTATCAATGTGTAGATGGATTTCAACTTCTTCTACTGCATCTTCTTCACACCTTCTTGTAGCCGAACACTTCCGCTCCCGCTATTGATTGTGTACAGTCGGGTATTTTAACCTTTTCTTACCCGCTTTTTACCAACTATGGTCGGACATTCACACCGTCTTACAGCGGAACACCTCCGCTCCCGCTTAAATGGTGTATAGTCGGGCATTCGAACCTTTTCTTACCCGCTATTTACAAACTATGGTAGGACATTCAAACCTTCGTGTATCCGAAAACCTCCGCTCTCTCTTTTGATCATACATTTTCGGACATTCGCACCTTTTCTTACCCGCTTTTTACAAACCATGGTCGGACTGTCACACCTTCTTGTAGCCGAACACATCCGCTCCCGCTATTGATTGTGTACAGTCGGGTATTTAACCTTTTCTTACCCGCTTTTTACCAAGTATGGTCGGACATTCACACCTTCGTACAGCGGAACACCTCCGCTCCCTCTTTTGATGGTGTATGTTCGGGCATTCAAACCTTTTCTTACCCGCTTTTTCCAAACTATGGTCGGCTATTCACAGCTTCCTCTCCACCATACTTGTATGGTGGGATATTCCAACCAACTTGCATCCGAAAACCTCCGCCCCAAATTTTGTTGATATTTAGTTGGACATTCGCACCTTACCCGCTTTTGGCAAACTATGGCCTTCTTGCAGCCAAACAACTCTGATCTTGCTTTTGATGATGTAAGGTTGGGCATTCAGACCTTGCTTCACCTGCTTTTCACCAAATATAGTCGGACATTCACACCTTCTTGCAGCCGAACACTTCCGCTCCACCTTTTAGTGTTCTATCACACCTTTTTTTTCACCGCATTTTATACATTATGGTTGGAAATTTTCAACCAATTTCATCCGAAGACCTCTCCTCCCGCTTTTGTTAATATATTTGAACTTTAGTTTGACATTCAAACCTTCTTGCAGCTGAACCACCTCCGCTCCCTGTTTTGATCATATATGGTCTGGCAATACTACCTTTTCTTACCCGTTTGTGAGTAATTATGGCTGGACATTCACACCTACTTGCAGCCGAACACAACCTCTCTCGCTTTTGATGATGTATGGACCGGCATTTTTACCTTTTCTAACACATTTTTCAGCAATTATGGTCGGAGATTCACACCTACTCACAGCCGAACAACTCCGCTCCCGCATTTGATGATGTATAGTCGGGCATTCTCACCCTTTCTCATCAGCTTTTTGCAAATTATGATCTGACATTCACACCTACTTGCAGTCGAACAGCTCTGCTCCCGCTTTTGATTATGTTTGGTTGGATATTCGAACCTTTTCTTAACTTCTTTTTACATATTTTGGTTGGACGTTCACACCTTCTTGTAGCTGAACACTTCCACTCCTGCTTTTGATGATGTATGGTTGGGCATTCACACCTTTCTTTTGCCCATTTTTCAGGAATTATGGGTGGACATTCACACCTTGCAGCTGAACACCTCCTATCCCACTTATGATCATGTGCGGTTTGATTTTCGAAAAGTTTCTTTCATGTTTTCTAGCAATTATTGATGGACATGTAGACCTTCTTGCAGCTGAACACCTCCGCTCCCGCTTTTGATCATACATTGTCAGGCATTCGCACTTTGTCTTACCCACTTTTTACAAACTTTAGTCGAACAGTCACACCTTTTTGCAGCCGAACACCATCTCTACCGCTTTTGATGATGTATGGTCCAGCATTCTTACCTTTTCTAACACATTCTTCAGAAATTATGGTCGGATATTCACACCTACTCAGAGCCGAACACCTCCGCTCCCGCATTTGATGGTCTATAGTCGGGCATTCTACAGCGGAAAAGACTCATTCTTATGTTTGGTTAGATATTCGAACCTTTTCTTAACTGCTTTTTACAAACTTTGGTCGGACGTTCACAATATCTTGCAGCCGAACACCTCCGCTTCCGCTTTTGATGGTGTATATTCGGGCATACGAACCTTTTCTTACCCGCATTTTACAAACCAAGGTCGGACTTTCACACCTTCTCTTAGCTGAACAACTCCGCTCCCTCTTTTGATTGTGTACAGTCGGGTAATTTAAACTTTTCTTACCCGCTTTTTACCATCTATGGTCGGATATTCACACCGTCTTACAGCGGAACACCTCCGCTCCCTCTTTTGATGATGTATGGTTAGGCATTCGCACCTTTTCTTACCCATTTTTCAGTAATTATGGGTAGACATTCACACCTTCTTGCAGCTGAACACCTCCTCTCCTGCTTATGATCATGTGCAGTTTGATATTCGAAAATTTTCTTTCATGTTTTCTAGCAATTATTGATGGACATTCAGACCGTCTTGAAGCTGAACACCTCCGCTCCCACTTTTGATGGTGTATAGTCGGGCTTTCGAGCCTTTTCTTCCCCGGTTTTTACAAATTATGGTTGGACATTCAGACCTTCTTGCAGCCGAAAACCTCCACTCCCTCTTTTGATCATACATTGTCGGGCATTCGCACCTTTTCTTACCCGCTTTTTACAAACCATGGTCGGACTTTCACACCTTCTTGTAGCCGAACAACTCCGCTCCCGCTATTGATTGTGTACAGTCGGGTATTTTAACCTTTTCTTACCCGCTTTTTACCAACTATGGTTGGACATTCACACCGTCTTACAGCGGAACACCTCCGCTCCCTCTTTTGATGGTGTATGTTCGGGCACTCGAACCTTTTCTTACCCGCTTTTTACAAACTATGGTCAGACATTCAAACCTTCTTGTAGCGGAACACATCCACTCCTGCTTTTGATGATGGGTATTCAAACCTACTTGTTGCCCGCTTTTCATTAATTATGGGTGGACATACACACCTTGTCGCAGCCAAACACCTCCGCTCCCTGTTTTGATCATGTATGATTGGACATTCGCACCTTTTCTCACCCGCTTTTTACTATGGTCGGCCATTCACACCTTCCTCTCCACCATACTTGTATGGTGGGATATTCACACCCACTTGCATCCGAAGACCTCCGCCCCCACTTTTGTTGATATTTAGTCGGTCATTCGCAGCTTACCCGCTTTTGGCAAACTATGGCCTTCTTGCAGCCAAACACCTCTGATCTCGCTTTTGATGATGTAAGGTTGGGCATTCAGACCTTGCTTCACCTGCTTTTCACCAAATATAGTCGAACAGTCACACCTTCTTGCAGCCGAACACTTCTGCTCCACCTTTTAGTGTTCTATGGGGTATTCACACCTTTTTTTTCACCGCATTTTATTGATTATGGTTGGAAATTCTCACCCACTCTTATCCGAAGACCTCTCCTCCTGCTTTTGTTAATATATAGTCGGGCATTCAAACCTTTTCTTACCCGCTTTTTACAAATTATGGTCGAACATTCACACCTACTTGCAGCCGAACACCTCCGCTCCCGCTTTTGATGGTGTATAGTCGGGCTTTCGAGCCTTTTCTTCCCCGGTTTTTACAAATTATGGTTGTACATTCAGACCTTGCAGCCGAAAACCTCCGCTCCCTCATTTGATCATACATTGTCAGGCATTCGCACCTTGTCTTACCCGCTTTTTATAAACTTTAGTCAGACATTCACACCTTGCAGCTGAACCACCTCCGCTCCCTGTTTTGATAATGTATGGTCTGGCAATACTACCTTTTTTTACCGGTTTGTGAGTAATTATGGCTGGACATTCACACCTACTTGCAGCCGAACACCACTTTTCCAGCTTTTGATGATGTATGGTCCGGCATTCTAGTCTTTTCTAACACATTTTTCAGCAATTATGGTTTGACATTCACACCTACTCACAGCCGAACACTTCCGCTCCTGCATTTGATGGTGTATAGTCGGGCATTCTCACCCTTTCTCATCAGCTTTTTGCAAATTATGATCTGACATTCACACCTACTTGCAGTCGAACAGCTCTGCTCCCGCTTTTGATTATGTTTGGTTGGATATTCGAAACTTTTCTTCACTGCTTTTTACAAACTTTGGTTGGACGTTCACACCTTCTTGCAGCCGAACACCTCCGCTTCCGCTTTTGATGGTATATATTCGGGCATTCGAACCTTTTCTTACCCGCTTTTTACAAACCATGGTCGGACTTTCACACCTTCTTGTAGCCGAACAACTCCGCTCCCGCTATTGATTGTGTACAGTCGGGTATTTTAACCTTTTCTTACCCGCTTTTTACCAACTATTGTTGGACATTCACACCGTCTTACAGCGGAACACCTCCGCTCCCTCTTTTGATGGTGTATGTTCGGGCATTCGAACCTTTTCTTACCCGCATTTTACGAACTATGGTCGGACATTCAAAACTTCTTTTAGCCGAACACATCCACTCCTGCTTTTGATGATGTATGGTTGAGCATTCGCACCTTTTCTTACCCATTTTTTACAAACTATGGTCGGACATTCACACCTTCTTGCAGCTGAACACCTCCTCTCCCGCTTATGATGATGTGTGCTTTGATATTCGAAAAATTTCTTTCATGTTTTCTAGCAATTATTGATGGACATTCAGACCTTCTTGCAGCTGAACACCTCCGCTCCCGCTTTTGATGATGTATAGTCGGGCTTTCGAGCCTTTTCTTCCCCGGTTTTTACAAAATTATTGTTGGACATTCAGACCTTCTTGCAGCCGAAAACCTCCGCTCCCTCTTTTGATCATACATTGTCGGGCATTCGCACCTTCTCTTACCCGCTTTTTACAAACCAGGGTCGGACTTTCACACCTTTTAGTAGCCAAACAACTCCGCTCCCGCTATTGATTGTGTACAGTCGGGTATTTTCACCTTTTCTTACCCGCTTTTTACCAACTATGGTCAGACATTCTTACCTTCTTACAGTGGAACACCTCCGTTCCCTCTTTTGATGGTGTATGTTCGGGCATTCGAACCTTTTCTTACCCGCTTTTTACAAACTATGGTCGGACATTAAAACCTTCTTGTAGCCGAACACATCCACTCCTGCTTTTGATGATGTATGGTTGGGCATTCGTACCTTTTCTTACCCATTTTGCAGTAATTATGGGTGGACATTCACACCTTTTTGCATTTTAACACCTCCTCTCCCGCTTATGATCATGTGCAGTTTGATATTCGAAAATTCTCTTCCATGTTTTCTAGCAATTATTGATGGACATTCAGACCTTCTTGCAGCTGAACACCTCCGCTCCAGCTGTTGATGGTGTATAGTCGGGCTTTCGAGCCTTTTCTTCCCCGATTTTTACAAATTATGGATGGACATTCAGACCTTCTTTCAGCTGAAAACCTCCGCTCCCTCTTTTGATCATACATTGTCGGGCATTCGCACCTTTTCTTACCTGCTTTTTCAATTCATGGTTGGACTTTGACACCTTTTAGTAGCGGAACAACTCTGCTCCCGCTATTGATTGTGTACAATAGGGTATTTTAACCTTTTCTTACCCGCTTTTTGCCAATTACTGTTGGACATTCCCACCTTCTTACAGCGGAACACCTCCGCTCCCTCCTTTGATGGTGTATGTTCGGGCATTCGAACCTTTTCTTACCCGCTTTTTACAAACTATGGTCAGACATTCAAACCTTCTTGTAGCCGAACACATCCACTCCTGCTTTTGATGATGGGTATTCAAACCTACTTGTTGCCCGCTTTTCATTAATTATGGGTGGACAAACACACCTTGTCGCAGCCAAACACCTCCGCTCCCTGTTAGGATCATGTATGGTTGGGCATTCGTACCTTTTCTTACCCATTTTGCAGTAATTATGGGTGGACATTCACACCTTCTTGCATTTGAACACCTCCTCTCCCGCTTATGATCATGTGCGGTTTGATATTCGAAAATTCTCTTCCATGTTTTCTAGCAATTATTGATGGACATTCAGACCTTCTTGCAGCTGAACACCTCCGCTCCAGCTGTTGATGGTGTATAGTCGGGCTTTCGAGCCTTTTCTTCCCAGATTTTTACAAAATATGGATGGACATTCAGACCTTGTTTCAGCCGAAAACCTCCGCTCCCTCTTTTGATCATACATTGTCGGGCATTCGCACCTTTTCTTACCCGCTTTTTACAAACCATGGCCGGACTTTCACACCTTTTAGTAGCGGAACAACTCTGCTCCCGCTATTGATTGTGTACAATCGGGTATTTTAACCTTTTCTTACCTGCTTTTTGCCAACTATGGTCGGACATTCACACCTTCTTACAGCGGAAAACCTCCGCTCCCTCCTTTGATGGTGTATGTTCGGGCATTCGAACCTTTTCTTACCCGCTTTTTACAAACTATGGTCAGACATTCACACCTTCTTGCAGCCGAACACTTCCGCTCTACCTTTTAGTGTTCTATGGGGTATTCACACCTTTTTTTTCACCGCATTTTATAGATTATGGTTGTAAATTCTCACCCACTCTTATCCGAAGACCTCTCCTCCTGCTTTGGTTAATATATAGTCGGGCATTCGAACCTTTTCTTACCCGCTTTTTACAAATTATGGTCGAACATTCACACCTACTTGCAGCCGAACACCTCCGCTCCCGCTTTTGATGGTGTATAGTCGGGCTTTCGAGCCTTTTCTTCCCCGGTTTTTACAAATTATGGTTGGACATTCAGACCTTGCAGCCGAAAACCTCCGTTCCCTCTTTTGATCATACATTGTCAGGCATTCGCACCTACTTGCAGCCGAATACTTCCGCTCCACCTTTTAGTGATGTATGGTTGGCATTTGCACCTTTTCTTACCCTTTCTTACCCTACTGATTGCTTAAGATTAAGTTGTTTTTTCTCAAACTACAACATTTTTTTAATTGTTGAAACTTGATTTGAAGTGGATAAATAAGGAGGACAAACAGTTTTGAGTCAGGCTGATAGAAGGAATTAATTTTATAGCAAAATCTGTATTTCGTCATATGTCGAGAGATGCTTATTGCTGAAGAAGTACAAAGTACAACGTTGTTTATCGTTGAAACTTGATTAGACATGAATAAATATGAAGGACAAAGCAGTCTTAACTTGGTTAGAGTTAAGGTTTTATAGGAGAATCCGAATTCGTGCATAACTCGTAAAATAGAGCTTATTTTTGGATTCCTGAAGAATGAGTCTGGTTCTTTCTCATAATACAAAGTTTGTTGTTTATTGTTGAAACTTCATCAGAAGTGAAGAAATAAATGAATGCCTATCAACAAATGTGGGATCTAAACTCTAGTGCTTCCTCTAAAATAATTTCCTTTCTCAATTCAGAAATGTGTGTGTGTAAGTTACAACACCCGTGACACCAAAACGGCTTTCTTTTCTCTCTTTTCTCTACACTCTGCACTGTGAGAACACACACCAAATCAGAAAGGCTTTTTTCTCTCTTTTCTACATTATGGACTGTGGGGACACAAAACCGCTCTCTCTTTTTTTTTTTGATTGTGTGCCAGGGCGTTGTCTCACGTATTAGATTATGCTTAAGATACGAATGGGTTTATCAGTCACATCAGAATCCATACATACTGATCCTCCCGTAATAAAATGGTCGGATCTTATCAAACACACTTTGTTTCTTGTGACAATCAAGTCAGCGAAACAGCGTATACACGTCAAGACACTGAATCAAGTTTGCCACAAGAACTCATAAGTTTGGCAGTATTGCTCTGCCGTCAGCAATCATACACCCATTTTATTTTCGTGAGACATGTGCAGGCACCTGTTCATCTACTGTTCTATCACTATGAATTAGTTTATCTATTATCAATAAGGATACTTCTACAACTACTATCAAAGTATGTCCAGACTTCTTATGTTGTCAGTTGCTATATATGAATAAGTGGGTAGCTACTGACAAGCATTAAGCATGTCACACAGCCCAAACATATAACATTTCAGGACACACCACACAGTTAACAACCACCGTGAAGTGTCAAAGCCCAAACATGTAACATTCAACAGGACACTTACACAACACATTCAAATCAAACAGTCAGACAACATACAAGAACATATACCCCAGCCGGCATTGCTCCCTGCCTATTTTCCTACAGCTCACTATGTGTGTGCACACCTTTATTCACAAACTCTTCAACTTATACTCTTTTACCGAAGCTGCTACAGCTCGATTGGCCGAATACCGAATAATCCTAATTCGGTGAATTTGACATCTGCCTTACATGTAACAGATTAGCGGTTTAGCAGTTTTAATTTAGTTTGAGTGAAGGAATTCATTTTATAGCAAAATCCGAAATCGTGAAGAACTCATGAAAGTAAGCTTATTCTCGGATTCCTGAAACTTTAGATTTGCTATTTCTTTTACTGCAAAGTACAACGTTGTTTTTTTTGTTTAAATCTTTCAAGACATGGTAAATATGAAGGACAAAGCAGTTTTAACATAGTTTGAGTGAAGGAATTCATTTTATTGATAAAATCCCAAGAGTCTGCTGAGAAAAGAGAGTGAATGCGAAGTAGACTTTAACACGGCTCTGGGAGCGAGCCGAGTGCGGGCTAACCGGGAGAATTGCTTGAAAGAAACGCGACACCGAATGAGCGGTCAGAACAAAGCCTCAATACGGTTTTCCCGTGGTGTTTTTGTTGCTGCCTTGTCTTTTGCACAGAGTAAAAGACAAGGCAGCCATCGAATAGGGCCCGACGTACAAGTACAAGTCTTTCACCTTTTACTAAAGACTTCTGTGGAGAGCAGCACTAATGAGTTGTTTCTATTTTTGGCAGGCTTTACCTTTGCGGGTGAAGCCCTTTCTGTCTGTGCAAAAGAAATCTTGTTACTGTGCAGAGTGACTTCTCTGAGTAGAGTCGCCTTACTTGTTGCGACTGTGCCGATGTTCGAAGCTGGAGTGCAAAGTTGTTGCTTGAATGGTGCTTGCTGGAGCGTGCGGGAGTGCAAAGTTATACCATTTAAAAGGGCTGAAGAGTGCTCAGTGCAGCGGGTGGGCGGAGGTGCAAAGTGACACTCTGGCCACCTATGGCCATAAAAAGAACAGGGGTGTTAGCGGACAAGTGCGCATTGTGCCAGGAAGGGCCCTCGGACGTGAACCAGTGGACAGTTGTCGCTTCTCGGCCTTTTGGCTAAGATCAAGTGTAGTATCTGTTCTTATCAGTTTAATATCTGATATGTCCTCTATACGAGGACTACATATTAAATGGATTTTTAGCAATAGGAGTTGAAAAAGTAGCTTGCTCCGTTCACTCCAAGCATTGACCCCGTACTGCAGTGCCGCTGGGAACGGTGCGCTCTTCTCTACTCTTGTGAAAAAGCAAACAGCGGTGCAGGATGCAAGTTTCAGGGAGCCCAAGATGAAACTTTCTTTTAGTCTGCTGAGAAAAGAGAGTGAATGCGATGTAGACTTTAACCCGGCTATGGGAGCGAGCCGAGTGTCGGCTAACCGGGAGAATTGCTTGAAAGAAACGCCATACCAAATGAGCAGTCTGAACAAAGCCTCAATACGGTGTTCCCGTTGTGTTTTTGTTGCTGCCGCTGTTTGCTTTTTCACAAGAGCGCACCTGTTGAGGGGGGCTCTGGGGGGGCCTGGGTGATGGTGGGTCTCAGGCCCGGGCTGCTGCGACTGGTGTGACCGGGTGGTTTGTTTGTTTGTTTTTTGTTGTTGTTTGTTTGTTTTTTGTAGAGGTCCTCCGGAGTGGGGTTGGGTTGAGTGGGGTGGGGCGGGATGGGTACCTTCTGGGGGTACAGTAGCTCCCAGAATATGGTCGCTGCAGGCCCCGAGCCTGGTGGACATCAGGCCCTCCTGTCCTGTGTTGGCTCCCTGGTAGCGGGGATGCCTATTGCAGCCAGTCCCTGGCTGCCCCCAGTGTATATCCCCATTCTCCCTTCAGGCTCCTGTACACAGCACACACTCACACATGAAGGGTTTTGGGGGCGTGTGTGTTCGGTGGGGTGTAGTGGACTCTGCAGTAGTTGCACTCTGCAGTTCCCACCCCTGTTTTAATTACACCTTAGACATTACTACTTATCAAACACACTCACACACACACATTAGGTCTTGGGGGGTGGTTACACTGAGTGGCATCTGGTGGGCGGGGCTCTTTGGGTATGTAGGCTGCCCAGAGGGCCACGCTCCCAGTTCTACAAGTTTGGCTGCCCCTCAATTTTAATTGCTCACTATTAGAAAATATTGAAGAGCCAGAAGGGTGAGGGGAGGGGTCTTCTTCGCACACCCCTGCTTCCTGGTTGCTGCTCGGGGCGGGAGGGGCCAGGAGGATTAATTAATTGTTCTGCTGGTTTGGGGTCTGTGGTGGCTGGGGGGCTGCTGGCCCCCTGGTGTGCCCGCTGCACTACACCCCAGCGGAGTCGAGGGAGGGAGGACGTGTGGATGTATGGGACATGAAAGTGTGTGTGGTAATGATTGGGCCTGGATCTTGGACTTGCTGTCGCCTGGCCTGCCTGTGCTTCTCCCGATGGGGGGGGCGGCGTGGCCTCTCTCCGCTGCTCGCGACTTCACCCACCTGTGGGCACGTCTTGACTCCCAGGGCACTTGGCCAGGGGTGCTGGGGCAGGCGCTGACCCACTGTGTGGCTGTCTGGGGCGCTTGGCCCTCCTGGGTATTGGGTGGGGCCTCTGTCGGGGGGTTTGGGGGCGCTCGGGCTCCTGGGGCCCGGATCCAGTGCACGGCCCATGTCTGGGCGGCTGGGGCCTGGCGACGTCGGTGGGCTGTTGCCCCTGGCTCCCGGAGGGCCTCTGCCCTATGCTTATGGGGGCTCTTTCCGGGGGCTTCCTCTGCAGTCTTCTGGGTGGATGCGTGGTTGCCCCTGCGGTGGGCTTCCTGGGTTCTGTGCTCTGTGGGGGCTGCTGGTGGCCTGGGTCTTGTGGCCCTCTCTGCCTGCTTCTGATTGCTTGGGGGGGCTGTGGATTGTGGCCCTGTACGCTTATACACTCATAACTAAGCACGGTTATCATGTAGGTCCTGTGCCATGGGTGTTGCATGTTCTCACACACACACAACCACATTCATTAGTCCAGTAGTATGGTCGCTAAGCAGTTGATGTATTATCATGTCGTCTCAGGTCATCTATATCCACAGCTGTGTTGTATGCGATGTATGTTCTGTTTTTCTCTTCTTTCCTCTTCTTCTTTCCTTGTCCCCCGGTCCGGTTCAGTTCTATTACATGTCATATATTGTAAACAGAAATAAATAAATGGGCATCAAGGGGAGCTTTACATTTATAAAACTTCCCTTGGCAAAGCAAATCTGTTTGGCATCAAAGGTATTCAGACTACAATTCTGCTGCCATAATGCTGAACACGATAAGGGGAAAAAAAAAAAAAGTAAAGAAGACAGTTCTGCCGAAAGCCAGGGACTAGACCTGTTCTAAGTTCTGTACTTTTTAAAAGGGAGCCAACACAGGACAGGAGGGCCTGATGTCCACCAGGCTCGGGGCCTGCAGCGACCATATTCTGGGAGCTACTGTACCCCCAGAAGGTACCCATCCCGCCCCACCCCACTCAACCCAACCCCACTCCGGAGGACCTCTACAAAAAACAAACAAACAACAACAAAAAACATACAAACAAACCACCCGGTCACACCAGTCGCAGCAGCCCGGGCCTGAGACCCACCATCACCCAGGCCCCCCCAGGCCCCCCCTCAACAGGTGCGCTCTTGTGAAAAAGCAAACAGCGGCAGCAACAAAAACACAACGGGAACACTGTATTGAGGCTTTGTTCTGACCGCTCATTTGGTATGGCGTTTCTTTCAAGCAATTCTCCCGGTTAGCCCGCACTCGACTCGCTCCCAGAGCCGTGTTAAAGTCTACTTCGCATTCACTCTCTTTTCTCAGCAGACTAAAAGAAAGTTTCATCTTGGGCTCCCTGAAACTTGCATCCTGCACCGCTGTTTGCTTTTTCACAAGAGTAGAGAAGAGCGCACCGTTCCCAGCGGCACTGCAGTACGGGGTCAATGCTTGGAGTGAACGGAGCAAGCTACTTTTTCAACTCCTATTGCTAAAAATCCATTTAATATGTAGTCCTCGTATAGAGGACATATCAGATATTAAACTGATAAGAACAGATACTACACTTGATCTTAGCCAAAAGGCCGAGAAGCGACAACTGTCCACTGGTTCACGTCCGAGGGCCCTTCCTGGCACAATGCGCACTTGTCCGCTAACACCCCTGTTCTTTTTATGGCCATAGGTGGCCAGAGTGTCACTTTGCACCTCCGCCCACCCGCTGCACTGAGCACTCTTCAGCCCTTTTAAATGGTATAACTTTGCACTCCCGCACGCTCCAGCAAGCACCATTCAAGCAACAACTTTGCACTCCAGCTTCGAACATCGGCACAGTCGCAACAAGTAAGGCGACTCTACTCAGAGAAGTCACTCTGCACAGTAACAAGATTTCTTTTGCACAGACAGAAAGGGCTTCACCCGCAAAGGTAAAGCCTGCCAAAAATAGAAACAACTCATTAGTGCTGCTCTCCACAGAAGTCTTTAGTAAAAGGCGAAAGACTTGTACGTTATGAAGAGAAACCAGAGTACGATTATCCGTCACTGCGGGAGCAGGGCATCAGGCTAGTTGGCATAGCCACCTTCCCCATGGTGAGCTTTGCTTGGTTGAGACGCTTGCCCCCCCCCCCCCCCCCCCCTTGCTCCTCGGCTGACCAAGTAGGAACAATCGGGCCCTATTCGATGGCTGCCTTGTCTTTTACTCTGTGCAAAAGACAAGGCAGCAACAAAAACACCACGGGAAAACCGTATTGAGGCTTTGTTCTGACCGCTCATTCGGTGTCGCGTTTCTTTCAAGCAATTCTCCCGGTTAGCCCGCACTCGGCTCGCTCCCAGAGCCGTGTTAAAGTCTACTTCGCATTCACTCTCTTTTCTCAGCAGACTTTTGGGATTTTATCAATAAAATGAATTCCTTCACTCAAACTATGTTAAAACTGCTTTGTCCTTCATATTTACCATGTCTTGAAAGATTTAAACAAAAAAACCAACGTTGTACTTTGCAGTAAAAGAAATAGCAAATCTAAAGTTTCAGGAATCCGAGAATAAGCTTACTTTCATGAGTTCTTCACGATTTCGGATTTTGCTATAAAATGAATTCCTTCACTCAAACTAAATCAAAACTGCTAAACCGCTAATCTGTTACATGTAAGGCAGATGTCAAATTCACCGAATTAGGATTATTCGGTATTCGGCCAATCGAGCTGTAGCAGCTTCGGTAAAAGAGTATAAGTTGAAGAGTTTGTGAATAAAGGTGTGCGCACACATGGTGAGCTGTAGGAAAATAGGCAGGGAGCAATGCCGACTGGGGTATATGTTCTTGTATGTTGTCTGACTGTTTGATTTGAATGTGTTGTGTAAGTGTCCTGTTGAATGTTACATGTCTGGGCTTTGACACGCTTCACTGTGGTTGTTAACTGTGTGGTGTGTCCTGAAATGTTATATGTTTGGGCTGTGTGACATGCTTAATGCTTCTCAGTAGCTACCCACTTATTCATATATAGCAACTGACAACGTAAGAAGTCCGGACATACTTTGATAGAGTAGTTGTAGAAGTATCCTTATTGATAATAGATAAACTAATTCATAGTGATAGAACAGTAGATGAACAGGTGCCTGCACATGTCTCACGAAAATAAAATTGATGTATGATTGCTGACGGCAGAGCAATACTGCCAAACTTATGAGTTCTTGTGGCAAACTTGATTCAGTGTCTTGACGTGTATACGCTGTTTCGCTGACTTGATTGTCACAAGAAACAAAGTGTGTTTGATAAGATCCGACCATTTTATTACGGGAGGATCAGTATGTATGGATTCTGATGTGACTGATAAAACCCATTCGTATCTTAAGCACAATCTAATACGTGAGACAACGCCCTGGCACACGATAAAAAAAAAAAGAGAGAGCGGTTTGGTGTCCCCACAGTCCATAATGTAGAAAAGAGAGAAAAAAGCCTTTCTCATTTGGTGTGTGTGCTCACAGTGCAGAGTGTAGAGAAAAGAAAGCCGTTTTGGTGTCACGGGTGTTGTGACTTACACACACACATTTCTAAATTGAGAAAGGAAATTATTTTAGAGGAAGCACTAGAGTTTAGATCCAACATTTGTTGATAGGCATTCATTTATTTCTTCACTTCTGATAAAAATGATAAGACTGACCTAAAGAATTGGAGGCCCATCACACTTTTAAACTTTGACTGTAAACTTTTTAGCAAGGTTTTAACGACACGGATGTCCTCTTTTTTAGAGGAGGTAATTCACCCAGACCAGGCTTGTGCCATCTCAGAGAGACAACTCACCGACAGCCTCGTACTGATTCGAGACATCATTGATTACGCTAGAGACAGAAACACCCGGCTTGTCATCTTAAATTTAGACTTTGAAAAAGCTTTTGATCGGGTCTCGCATCAATATCTCTTTCAGGTGTTGCAGCAATCGAATAGGGCCCGATTGTTCCTACTTGGTGAGATTTGCTTGGTTGAGACGCTTGCTCCCCCCCCTTGCTCCTCGGCTGACCAAGTAGGAACAATCGGGCCCTATTCGATGGCTGCCTTGTCTTTTACTCTGTGCAAAAGACAAGGCAGCCACAAACACCACGGGAACACCGTATTGAGGCTTTGTTCTGACCACTCATTCGGTGTCACGTTTCTTTCAAGCAATTCTCCCGGTTAGCCCACACTCGGCTCGCTTCCAGAGCTGTGTTAAAGTCTACTTCGCATTCACTCTCTTTTCTCAGCAGATTAAAAGAAAGTTTCATCTTGGGCTCCCTGAAACTTCCATCCTGCACCGCTGTTTGCTTTTTCACAAGAGCAGAGAAGAGCGCACCGTTCCCAGCGGCACTGCAGTACTGGGTCGATGCTTGGAGTGAACGGAGCAAGCTTCTTTTTCAACTCCTATTCTTAAAAATCCATTTAATATGTAGTCCTCGTATAGAGGACACATTAAACTGATAAGAACAGATACTACACTTGATCTTAGCCAAAAGGCCGAGAAGCGATAACTGTCCACTGTTTCAGGTCCGAGGGCCCTTGCTGGCACAATGCGCACTTGTAGCAGTGTTCTTTTTATGGCCATAGGTGGCCAGAGTGTCACGTTGCACCTCCGCCCACCCGCTGCACTGAGCACTCTTCAGCCCTTTTAAATGGTATAACTTTGCACTCCCGCATGCTCCAGCAAGCACCATTCAAGCAACAACTTTGCACTCCAGCTTCGAACATCGGCAAAATCGCAACAAGTAAGGCGACTCTACTCAGAGAAGTCACTCTGCACAGTAACAAGATTTCTTTTGCACAGACAGAAAGGGCTTCACCCGCAAAGGTAAAGCCTGCCAAAAATAGAAACAACTCATTAGTGCTGCTCTCCACGAAAGTCTTTAGTAAAAGGCGAAAGACTTGTATGTTATGAAGAGAAACCAGAGTACGATTATCCGTCACTGCGGGAGCAGGGCATCAGGCTAGTTGCCATAGCCACCTTCCCCATGGTGAGCGTTGCTTGGTTGAAACGCTTGCCCCTGTGCAATCGACAAGGCAGCAACAAAAACACCACGGGAACACCGTATTGAGGCTTTGTTCTGACCGCTCATTCGGTGTCGCGTTTCTTTCAAGCAATTCTCCCGGTTAGCCCACACTCGGCTCGCTCCCAGAGCCGTGTTAAAGTCTACTTCGCATTCACTCTCTTTTCTCAGCAGACTCTTGGGATTTTATCTATAAAATGAATTCCTTCACTCAAACTATGTTAAAACTGCTTTGTCCTTCATATTTACCATGTCTTGAAAGATTTAAACAAAAAAAAAACAACGTTGTACTTTGCAGTAAAAGAAAGAGCAAATCTAAAGTTTCAGGAATCCGAGAATAAGCTTACTTTCATGAGTTCTTCACGATTTCGGATTTTGCTATAAAATGAATTCCTTCACTCAAACTAAATTAAAACTGCTAAACCGCTAATCTGTTACATGTAAGGCAGATGTCAAATTCACCGAAATAGGATCTAAGGGTATTCGGCCAATCGAGCTGTAGCAGCTTTGGTAAGAGAGTATAAGTTGAAGAGTTTGTGAATAAAGGTGTGCGCACACATAGTGAGCTGTAGGAAAATAGGCAGGGAGCAATGCCGGCTGGGGTATATGTTCTTGTATGTTGTCTGACTGTTTGATTAGAATGTCTTGTGTAAGTGTCCTGTTGAATGTTACATGTTTGGGCTTTGACACTTCACGGTGGTTGTTAACTGTGTGGTGTGTCCTGAAATGTTATATGTTTGGGCTGTGTGACATGCTTAATGCTTGTCAGTAGCTACCCACTTATTCATATATAGCAACTGACAACATAAGAAGTCTGGACATACTTTGATAGTAGTTGTAGAAGTATCCTTATTGATAATAGATAAACTAATTCATAGTGATAGAACAGTAGATGAACAGGTGCCTGCACATGTCTCACGAAAATAAAATGGGTGTATGATTGCTGACGGCAGAGCAATACTGCCAAACTTATGAGTTCTTGTGGCAAACTTGATTCAGTGTCTTGACGTGTATACGCTGTTTCGCTGACTTGATTGTCACAAGAAACAAAGTGTGTTTGATAAGATCCGACCATTTTATTACGGGAGGATCAGTATGTATGGATTCTGATGTGACTGATAAACCCATTCGTATCGTAAGCATAATCTAATACGTGAGACAACGCCCTGGCACACAATCAAAAAAAAAAAGAGAGATCGGTTTTGTGTCCCCACAGTCCATAATGTAGAAAAGAGAGAAAAAAGCCTTTCTGATTTGGTGTGTGTTCTCACAGTGCAGAGTGTAGAGAAAAGAGAGAAAAGAAAGCCGTTTTGGTGTCACGGGTGTTGTAACTTACACACACACATTTCTGAATTGAGAAAGGAAATTATTTTAGAGGAAGCACTAGAGTTTAGATCCCACATTTGTTGATAGGCATTCATTTATTTCTTCACTTCTGATGAAGTTTCAACAATAAACAACAAAATTTGTATTATGAGAAAGAACCAGACTCATTCTTCAGGAATCCGAAAATAAGCTCTATTTTACGAGTTATGCACGAATTCGGATTCTCCTATAAAACCTTAACTCTAACCAAGTTAAGACTGCTTTGTCCTTCATATTTATTCATGTCTAATCAAGTTTCAACGATAAACAACGTTGTACTTTGTACTTCTTCAGCAATAAGCATCTCTCGACATATGACGAAATACAGATTTTGCTATAAAATTAATTCCTTCTATCAGCCTGACTCAAAACTGTTTGTCCTCCTTATTTATCCACTTCAAATCAAGTTTCAACAATTAAAAAAATGTTGTAGTTTGAGAAAAAACAACTTAATCTTAAGCAATCAGTAGGGTAAGAAAGGGTAAGAAAAGGTGCAAATGCCAACCATACATCACTAAAAGGTGGAGCGGAAGTATTCGGCTGCAAGTAGGTGCGAATGCCTGACAATGTATGATCAAAAGAGGGAGCGGAGGTTTTCGGCTGCAAGGTCTGAATGTCCAACCATAATTTGTAAAAACCGGGGAAGAAAAGGCTCGAAAGCCCGACTATACACCATCAAAAGCGGGAGCGGAGGTGTTCGGCTGCAAGTAGGTGTGAATGTTCGACCATAATTTGTAAAAAGCGGGTAAGAAAAGGTTCGAATGCCCGACTATATATTAACCAAAGCAGGAGGAGAGGTCTTCGGATAAGAGTGGGTGAGAATTTACAACCATAATCTATAAAATGCGGTGAAAAAAAAGGTGTGAATACCCCATAGAACACTAAAAGGTAGAGCGGAAGTGTTCGGCTGCAAGAAGGTGTGAATGTCTGACCATAGTTTGTAAAAAGCGGGTAAGAAAAGGTTCGAATGCCCGAACATACACCATCAAAAGAGGGAGCGGAGGTGTTCCGCTGTAAGACGGTGTGAATGTCCGATCATAGTTGGTAAAAAGCGGGTAAGAAAAGGTTAAAATACCCGACTGTACACAATCAAAAGAGGGAGCGGAGTTGTTCAGCTAAGAGAAGGTGTGAAAGTCCGACCATGGTTTGTAAAAAGCGGGTAAGAAAAGGTTCGTATGCCCGAATATACACTATCAAAACCGGAAGCGTAGGTGTTCGGCTGCAAGAAGGTGTGAACGTCCGACCAAGGTTTGTAAAAAAGCAGTTAAGAAAAGGTTCGAATATCTAACCAAACATAATCAAAAGCGGGAGCAGAGCTGTTCGACTGCAAGTAGGTGTGAATGTCAGAGAATAATTTGCAAAAAGCTGATGAAAAAGGGTGAGAAATCCCGACTATACACCATCAAATGCGGTAGCGGAGTTGTTTCAGCTGTGAGTAGGTGTGATTCTCCAACCATAATTGCTGAAAAATGTGTTAGAAAAGGTAAGAATGCCGGTCCATACATCATCAAAAGCGGGAGAGGTGGTGTTCGGCTGCAAGTAGGTGTGAATGTCCATTAATAATTGCTTTAAAACATGAAAGAAAATTTTCGAATATCAAACCTTACATGATCATTAGCGGGAGAGGAGGTGTTCAGCTGCAAGAAGATGTGAATATCCACCCATAATTACTGAAAAATGGGTAGGAAAAGATGCGAATGTCCAACCATAAATCATCAAAAGCAGGAGTGGAGTTGTTCAGCTACAAGAAGGTATGAAAGTCCAACCATGGTTTGTAAAAAGCGGGTAAGAGAAGGTTCGAATACCTGAATATATACCATCAAAAGCGGAAGCGGGGGTGTTCGGCTGCAAGAAGGTGTGAACGTCCGACCAAAGTTTGTAAAAAGCAGTTAAGAAAAGGTTTGAATATCCAACCGAACATAATCAAAAGCGGGAGCAGAGCTGTTCGACTGCAAGTAGGTGTGAATGTCAGATCATAATTGCTGAAAAATGTGATAGAAAAGACTAGAATGCCGGACAATACATCATCAAAAGCGGGAGAGGTGGTTTTTCGGCTGCAAGTAGGTGTGAATGTCCAGCCATAATTACTCACAAACGGGGGAAGAAAAGGTAGTATTTCCAGACCACACATGATCAAAACAGGGAATGGAGGTGGTTCAGCTGCAAGGTGTGAATGTCTGACTAAAGTTTGTAAAAACCGTGTAAGACAAGGGGCGAATGCCCGACAATGTATGATCAAAAGAGGGAGCGGAGGTTTTCGGCTGCAAGGTCTGAATGTCCAACCATAATTTGTAAAAATCGGGGAAGAAAAGGCTCGAAAGCCCGACTATACACCATCAAAAGCAGGAGCAGAGGTGTTCAGGTGCAAGAAGGTCTGAATGTCCGACCAATAATTACTGAAAAATGGGTAAGAAAAGGTGCGAATGCCAAATCACACATCATCAAAAGCAGGAGCGGATGTGTTCGGCTACAAGAAGGTTTGAATGTCCAACCATAGTAAGTAATAGGTGGGTAAGAAAAGGCTCGAATGCCCGACTATACACCATCAAAAGCGGAAGCGGAGGTGTTCGGCTGCAAGACGGTGTGAACGTCCGACCAAAGTTTGTAAAAAGCATTAAGAAAATGTTCGAATATCCAACCAAACATAATCAAAAGCGGGAGCAGAGCTGTTCGACTGCAAGTAGGTGTGAATATCAGATCATAATTTGCAAAAAGCTGATGAGAAAGGGTGAGAATGCCCGACTATACACTATCAAATGTGGGAGCGGAGGTGTTCGTCTGTGAGTAGGTGTGAATGTCCGACCATAATTGCTGAAAAATGTGTTAGAAAAGGTAAGAATGCCGGACCATATATCATCAAAAGCAGGAGAGGTTGTGTTTGGCTGCAAGAAGGTGTGAATGTCCGACTAAAGTTTGTAAAAAGCGGGTAAGACAAGGTGTGAATGCCCGACAATGTATGATCAAAAGAGGAGCGGAGGTTTTCGGCTGCAAGAAGGTCTGAATGTCCATCCATAATTACTGAAAAATGGGTAAGAAAAGGTGCGAAAGCCCAACCGCACATGATCATAAGTGGATGAGAAGGTGTTCGACTGCAAGTAGGTGTGAATGTAAGATCATAATTTGTAAAAAGCGGGTAAGAAAAGGTGCGAAAGCCCAACCATAAATTATCAAAAGCGGCAGCAGAGTTTCGGCTGGTATTTATCAATGTCTAGATAGATTTCAACAAAAAACAACGTTGTACTTTGCAGTAAAAGAAAGTGCAAATCAAAAGTTTTAGGAATCCGAGAATAAGCTTATTTTCATGAGTTCTGCACGATTTCGGATTTTATGTATAAAATGAATTTCTTCACGCAAACTAAGTTAACACTGCTTTGTCCTTCATATGTACCCATTTCTACATATATTTCAAGCATAAACTTCCTCATATTACCCTGAATGAGAAAGAGCCACACTTGTGAGTAAGCCATACCTCCCTTTTGAGGAGTTCTGCATGATTTGGGATTTTATCTATAAAATTAATTCCTTCACTCAAACTATGTTAAAACGGCTTTTACCTTCATATTTATCAATGTCTCGATAGATTTAAACAAAAAAACAACGTTGTACTTTGCAATAAAAGAAAGAGCAAATCAAAAGTTTTAGGAATCCGAGAATAAGCTTATTTTCATGAGTTCTGCACGATTTCGGATTTTATGTATAAAATGAATTCATTCACTCAAACCAAGTTAAAACTGCTTTTTCCTTCATATTTATCAATGTCTAGATCGACTTCAACAAAGAACAACATTGTATTTTGCAGTAGAAGAAAGAGCAAAACTGAAGGATCAGGAATCCGAGAATAAGCTTCTTTTCATAGGTTCTGCATGATTTGGGATTTTATGTATAAAATGAATTCCTTCACTCAAACTAAGTTAACACTGCTTTGTCCTCTTCATATGTACCTATTTCTACATATATTTCAAACATAAACTTCCTCATACTACCCTGAATGAGAAAGAACCACACTTGTGATTAAGCCATACGCCCCTTTTGAGGAGTTCTGCATGATTTGGGATTTTATCTATAAAATCAATTCCTTCACTCAAACTATGTTAAAACGGCTTTTACCTTCATATTTATCAATGTCTCGATAGATTTAAACAAAAAAACAACGTTGTACTTTGCAGTAAAAGAAAGAGCCAATCAAAAGTTTTAGGAATCCGAGAATAAGCTTATTTTCATGAGTTCTGCACGATTTCGGATTTTATGTATAAAATGAATTCATTCACTCAAACCAAGTTAAAACTGCTTTTTCCTTCATATTTATCAATGTCTAGATCGACTTCAACAAAGAACAACATTGTATTTTGCAGTAGAAGAAAGAGCAACACTGAAGGATCAGGAATCCGAGAATAAGCTTATTTTCTTATGGGCAAGTGGGAACTGCTTTGTCCTTCATATTTATCAATGTGTAGATGGATTTCAACTTCTTCTACTGCAAAGTCCAATGTTTTTCTTTGTTGAAGTCGATCTAGACATTGATGAATATGGAAGGACAAAGCAGTTTTAACTTGGTTTGAGCAAAGCAATTCGTTTTATAGCAAAATCCGAAATCGTGCAGAACTCATGAAAGCAGGCTTATACTCGGATTCCTGAAACTTTAGATTTTCTCTTTCTTTTACTGCAAAGTACAACGTTGTTTTTTTGTTTAAATATTTCTAGACATGGTAAATATGAAGGACAAATCAGTTTTAACATAGTTTGAGTGAAGTAATGCATTTTATAAGCAAAATCCCAAATCATGCAGAACTCACAAAATGCTTTTTGTCGCTTTTCACTGCTTTTTACAAACTTTGGTCGGACGTTCACACCTTCTTGCATCCGAACACCTCCGCTTCCACTTTTGATGATGTATATTCGGGCATTCGAACCTTTTTTTACCCGCTTTTTACAAACCATTGTCGGACTTTCACACCTTCTTGCAGCCGAACACCACCTCTCCTGCTTTTGATGATGTATGGTCCAGTATTCTTACCTTTTCTAACAGATTTTTCAGCAATTATGGTCGGACATTCACACCTACTCACAGCTGGACACCTCCGCTCCCGCTTTTGATCATACAATGTCGGGACATCGCTCCTTGTCTTACCAGCTTTTTACAAACTTTAGTCGAACATTCACACCTTCTTGCAGCTGAACACCTCCGCTCCCGCTTTTGATGATGTATAGTCGGGCTTTCGAGCCTTTTCTTACCCGGTTTTTACAAATTATGGTTGGACATTCAGACCTTGCAGCCGAACACCTCCGCTCTCTCTTTTGATCATACATTGTTGGGCATTCGCACCTTGTCTTACCCGCTTTTTACAAACTATAGTCAGACATTCACACATTTTGATCATGTATGGTCTGGCAATACTACCTTTTCTTCCCCCGTTTGTGAGTAATTATGGCTGGACATTCACACCTACTTGCAGTCGAACAGCTCTGCTCCCGCTTTTGATTATGTTTGGTTGGATATTCGAACCTTTTCTTAACTGCTTTTTACAAACCATGGTCGGACTTTCACACCTTCTTGTAGCCGAACAACTCCGCTCCCGCTATTGATTGTGTACAGTCGGGTATTTTAACCTTTTCTTACCCGCTTTTTACCAACTATGGTCGGACATTAACACCGTCTTACAGCGGAACAACTCCGCTCCCGCTTTTTATAGTGTATAGTCGGGCATTCGAACCTTTTCTTACCCGCTATTTACAAACTATGGTAGGACATTCAAACCTTCGTGTATCCGAAAACCTCCGCTCTCTCTTTTGATCATACATTGTCGGACATTCGCACCTTTTCTTACCCGCTTTTTACAAACCATGGTCGGACTGTTACACTTTCTTGTTGCCGAACACATCCGCTCCCGCTATTGATTGTGTACAGTAGGGTATTTTAACCTTTTCTTACCCGCTTTTTACCAAGTATGGTCGGACATTCACACCTTCGTACAGCGGAACACCTCCGCTCCCTCTTTTGATGGTGTATGTTCGGGCATTCAAACCTTTTCTTACCCGCTTTTTCCAAACTATGGTCGGCTATTCACAGCTTCCTCTCCACCATACTTGTATGGTGGGATATTCACACCCACTTGCATCCGAAAACCTCCGCCCCAAATTTTGTTGATATTTAGTCGGACATTCGCACCTTACCCGCTTTTGGCAAACTATGGCCTTCTTGCAGCCAAACAACTCTGATCTCGCTTTTGATGATGTAAGGTTGGGCATTCAGACCTTGCTTCACCTGCTTTTCACCAAATATAGTCGGACATTCACACCTTCTTGCAGCCGAACACTTCCGCTCCACCTTTTAGTGTTCTATCACACCTTTTTTTTCACCGCATTTTATACATTATGGTTGGAAATTTTCAACCACTTTCATCCGAAGACCTCTCCTCCCGCTTTTGTTCATATATTTGAACTTTAGTTTGACATTCAAACCTTCTTGCAGCTGAACCACCTCCGCTCCCTGTTTTGATCATATATGGTCTGGCAATACTACCTTTTCTTACCCGTTTGTGAGTAATTATGGCTGGACATTCACACCTACTTGCAGCCGAACACAACCTCTCTCGCTTTTGATGATGTATGGACCGGCATTTTTACCTTTTCTAACACATTTTTCAGCAATTATGGTCGGAGATTCACACCTACTCACAGCCGAACAACTCCGCTCCCGCATTTGATGATGTATAGTCGGGCATTCTCACCCTTTCTCATCAGCTTTTTGCAAATTATGATCTGACATTCACACCTACTTGCAGTCGAACAGCTCTGCTCCCGCTTTTGATTATGTTTGGTTGGATATTCGAACCTTTTCTTAACTTCTTTTTACATATTTTGTTTGGACGTCCACACCTTCTTGTAGCCGAACACTTCCACTCCTGCTTTTGATGATGTATGGTTGGGCATTCACACCTTTTTTTTGCCCATTTTTCAGGAATTATGGGTGGACATTCACACCTTGCAGCTGAACACCTCCTATCCCACTTATGATCATGTGCGGTTTGATTTTCGAAAAGTTTCTTTCATGTTTTCTAGCAATTATTGATGGACATGTAGACCTTCTTGCAGCTGAACACCTCCGCTCCCGCTTTTGATCATACATTGTCAGGCATTCGCACCTTGTCTTACCCACTTTTTACAAACTTTAGTCGAACAGTCACACCTTTTTGCAGCCGAACACCACCACTACCGCTTTTGATGATGTATGGTCCAGCATTCTTACCTTTTCTAACACATTCTTCAGCAATTATGGTCGGACATTCACACCTACTCAGAGCCGAACACCTCCGCTCCCGCATTTGATGGTCTATAGTCGGGCATTCTACAGCGGAAAAGACTCATTCTTATGTTTGGTTAGATATTCGAACCTTTTCTTAACTGCTTTTTACAAACTTTGGTCGGACGTTCACAATATCTTGCAGCCGAACACCTCCGCTTCCGCTTTTGATGGTGTATATTCGGGCATACGAACCTTTTCTTACCCGCTTTTTACAAACCAAGGTCGGACTTTCACACCTTCTCTTAGCTGAACAACTCCGCTCCCTCTTTTGATTGTGTACAGTCGGGTAATTTAACCTTTTCTTACCCGCTTTTTACCATCTATGGTCGGACATTCACACCGTCTTACAGCGGAACACCTCCGCTCCCTCTTTTGATGATGTATGGTTAGGCATTCGCACCTTCTCTTACCCATTTTTCAGTAATTATGGGTAGACATTCACACCTTCTTGCAGCTGAACACCTCCTCTCCTGCTTATGATCATGTGCAGTTTGATATTTGAAAATTTTCTTTCATATTTTCTAGCAATTATTGATGGACATTCAGACCGTCTTGCAGCTGAACACCTCCGCTCCAGCTGTTGATGGTGTATAGTCGGGCTTTCGAGCCTTTTCTTCCCCGATTTTTACAAATTATGGATGGACATTCAGACCTTCTTTCAGCCGAAAACCTCCGCTCCCTCTTTTGATCATACATTGTCGGGCATTCGCACCTTTTCTTACCCGCTTTTTACAATTCATGGTCGGACTTTCACACCTTTTGGTAGCAGAACAACTCTGCTCCCGCTATTGATTGTGTACAATAGGGTATTTTAACCTTTTCTTACCTGCTTTTTGCCAATTATGGTTGGACATTCACACCTTCTTACAGCGGAACACCTCCGCTCCCTCCTTTGATGGTGTATGTTCGGGCATTCGAACCTTTTCTTACCCGCTTTTTACAAACTATGGTCAGACATTCAAACCTTCTTGTAGCCGAACACATCCACTCCTGCTTTTGATGATGGGTATTCAAACCTACTTGTTGCCATCTTTTCATTAATTATGGGTGGACATACACACCTTGTCGCAGCCAAACACCTCCGCTCCCTGTTAGGATCATGTATGGTTGGGCATTCGTACCTTTTCTTACCCATTTTGCAGTAATTATGGGTGGACATTCACACCTTCTTGCATTTGAACACCTCCTCTCCCGCTTATGATCATGTGCGGTTTGATTTTCGAAAATTCTCTTCCATGTTTTCTAGCAATTATTGATGGACATTCAGACCTTCTTGCAGCTGAACACCTCCGCTCCAGCTGTTGATGGTGTATAGTCGGGCTTTCGAGCCTTTTCTTCCCAGATTTTTACAAAATATGGATGGACATTCAGACCTTGTTTCAGCCGAAAACCTCCGCTCCCTCCTTTGATCATACATTGTCGGGCATTCGCACCTTTTCTTACCCGCTTTTTACAAACCATGGTCGGACTTTCACACCTTTTAGTAGCGGAACAACTCTGCTCCCGCTATTGATTGTGTACAATCGGGTATTTTAACCTTTTCTTACCTGCTTTTTGCCAACTATGGTCGGACATTCACACCTTCTTACAGCGGAACACCTCCGCTCCCTCCTTTGATGGTGTATGTTCGGGCATTCGAACCTTTTCTTACCCGCTTTTTACAAACTATGGTCAGACATTCACACCTTCTTGCAGCCGAACACTTCCGCTCTACCTTTTAGTGTTCTATGGGGTATTCACACCTTTTTTTTCACCGCATTTTATAGATTATGGTTGTAAATTCTCACCCACTCTTATCCGAAGACCTCTCCTCCTGCTTTGGTTAATATATAGTCGGGCATTCGAACCTTTTCTTACCCGCTTTTTACAAATTATGGTCGAACATTCACACCTACTTGCAGCCGAACACCTCCGCTCCCGCTTTTGATGGTGTATAGTCGGGCTTTCGAGCCTTTTCTTCCCCGGTTTTTACAAATTATGGTTGGACATTCAGACCTTGCAGCCGAAAACCTCCGCTCCCTCTTTTGATCATACATTGTCAGGCATTCGCACCTACTTGAGGCCGAATACTTCCGCTCCACCTTTTAGTGATGTATGGTTGGCATTTGCACCTTTTCTTACCCTTTCTTACCCTACTGATTGCTTAAGATTAAGTTGTTTTTTCTCAAACTACAACATTTTTTTAATTGTTGAAACTTGATTTGAAGTGGATAAATAAGGAGGACAAACAGTTTTGAGTCAGGCTGATAGAAGGAATTAATTTTATAGCAAAATCTGTATTTCGTCATATGTCGAGAGATGCTTATTGCTGAAGAAGTACAAAGTACAACGTTGTTTATCGTTGAAACTTGATTAGACATGAATAAATATGAAGGACAAAGCAGTCTTAACTTGGTTAGAGTTAAGGTTTTATAGGAGAATCCGAATTCGTGCATAACTCGTAAAATAGAGCTTATTTTCGGATTCCTGAAGAATGAGTCTGGTTCTTTCTCATAATACAAAGTTTGTTGTTTATTGTTGAAACTTCATCAGAAGTGAAGAAATAAATGAATGCCTATCAACAAATGTGGGATCTAAACTCTAGTGCTTCCTCTAAAATAATTTCCTTTCTCAATTCAGAAATGTGTGTGTGTAAGTTACAACACCCGTGACACCAAAACGGCTTTCTTTTCTCTCTTTTCTCTACACTCTGCACTGTGAGAACACACACCAAATCAGAAAGGCTTTTTTCTCTCTTTTCTACATTATGGACTGTGGGGACACAAAACCGCTCTCTCTTTTTTTTTTTGATTGTGTGCCAGGGCGTTGTCTCACGTATTAGATTATGCTTACGATACGAATGGGTTTATCAGTCACATCAGAATCCATACATACTGATCCTCCCGTAATAAAATGGTCGGATCTTATCAAACACACTTTGTTTCTTGTGACAATCAAGTCAGCGAAACAGCGTATACACGTCAAGACACTGAATCAAGTTTGCCACAAGAACTCATAAGTTTGGCAGTATTACTCTGCCGTCAGCAATCATACACCCATTTTATTTTCGTGAGACATGTGCAGGCACCTGTTCATCTACTGTTCTATCACTATGAATTAGTTTATCTATTATCAATAAGGATACTTCTACAACTACTATCAAAGTATGTCCAGACTTCTTATGTTGTCAGTTGCTATATATGAATAAGTGGGTAGCTACTGACAAGCATTAAGCATGTCACACAGCCCAAACATATAACATTTCAGGACACACCACACAGTTAACAACCACCGTGAAGTGTCAAAGCCCAAACATGTAACATTCAACAGGACACTTACACAAGACATTCTAATCAAACAGTCAGACAACATACAAGAACATATACCCCAGCCGGCATTGCTCCCTGCCTATTTTCCTACAGCTCACTATGTGTGCGCACACCTTTATTCACAAACTCTTCAACTTATACTCTTTTACCAAAGCTGCTACAGCTCGATTGGCCGAATACCCTTAGATCCTATTTCGGTGAATTTGGACATCTGCCTTACATGTAACAGATTAGCGGTTTAGCAGTTTTAATTTAGTTTGAGTGAAGGAATTCATTTTATAGCAAAATCCGAAATCGTGAAGAACTCATGAAAGTAAGCTTATTCTCGGATTCCTGAAACTTTAGATTTGCTCTTTCTTTTACTGCAAAGTACAACGTTGTTTTTTTTTTGTTTAAATCTTTCTAGACATGGTAAATATGAAGGACAAAGCAGTTTTAACATAGTTTGAGTGAAGGAATTCATTTTATAGATAAAATCCCAAGAGTCTGCTGAGAAAAGAGAGTGAATGCGAAGTAGACTTTAACACGGCTCTGGGAGCGAGCCGAGTGTGGGCTAACCGGGAGAATTGCTTGAAAGAAACGCGACACCGAATGAGCGGTCAGAACAAAGCCTCAATACGGTGTTCCCGTGGTGTTTTTGTTGCTGCCTTGTCGATTGCACAGGGGCAAGCGTTTCAACCAAGCAACGCTCACCATGGGGAAGGTGGCTATGGCAACTAGCCTGATGCCCTGCTCCCGCAGTGACGGATAATCGTACTCTGGTTTCTCTTCATAACATACAAGTCTTTCGCCTTTTACTAAAGACTTTCGTGGAGAGCAGCACTAATGAGTTGTTTCTATTTTTGGCAGGCTTTACCTTTGCGGGTGAAGCCCTTTCTGTCTGTGCAAAAGAAATCTTGTTACTGTGCAGAGTGACTTCTCTGAGTAGAGTCGCCTTACTTGTTGCGATTGTGCCGATGTTCGAAGCTGGAGTGCAAAGTTGTTGCTTGAATGGTGCTTGCTGGAGCATGCGGGAGTGCAAAGTTATACCATTTAAAAGGGCTGAAGAGTGCTCAGTGCAGCGGGTGGGCGGAGGTGCAACGTGACACTCTGGCCACCTATGGCCATAAAAAGAACACTGCTACAAGTGCGCATTGTGCCAGCAAGGGCCCTCGGACCTGAAACAGTGGACAGTTATCGCTTCTCGGCCTTTTGGCTAAGATCAAGTGTAGTATCTGTTCTTATCAGTTTAATGTGTCCTCTATACGAGGACTACATATTAAATGGATTTTTAAGAATAGGAGTTGAAAAAGAAGCTTGCTCCGTTCACTCCAAGCATCGACCCAGTACTGCAGTGCCGCTGGGAACGGTGCGCTCTTCTCTGCTCTTGTGAAAAAGCAAACAGCGGTGCAGGATGGAAGTTTCAGGGAGCCCAAGATGAAACTTTCTTTTAATCTGCTGAGAAAAGAGAGTGAATGCGAAGTAGACTTTAACACAGCTCTGGAAGCGAGCCGAGTGTGGGCTAACCGGGAGAATTGCTTGAAAGAAACGCGACACCGAATGAGTGGTCAGAACAAAGCCTCAATACGGTGTTCCCGTGGTGTTTGTGGCTGCCTTGTCTTTTGCACAGAGTAAAAGACAAGGCAGCCATCGAATAGGGCCCGATTGTTCCTACTTGGTCAGCCGAGGAGCAAGGGGGGGGAGCAAGCGTCTCAACCAAGCAAATCTCACCAAGTAGGAACAATCGGGCCCTATTCGATTGCTGCAACACCTGAAAGAGATATTGATGCGAGACCCGATCAAAAGCTTTTTCAAAGTCTAAATTTAAGATGACAAGCCGGGTGTTTCTGTCTCTAGCGTAATCAATGATGTCTCGAATCAGTTTGAGGCTGTCGGTGAGTTGTCTCTCTGAGATGGCACAAGCCTGGTCTGGGTGAATTACCTCCTCTAAAACAGAGGACATCCGTGTCGTTAAAACCTTGCTAAAAAGTTTACAGTCAAAGTTTAAAAGTGTGATGGGCCTCCAATTCTTTAGGTCAGTCTTATCATTTTTATCAAAAGTGAAGAAATAAATGAATGCCTATCAACAAATGTTGGATCTAAACTCTAGTGCTTCCTCTAAAATAATTTCCTTTCTCAATTTAGAAATGTGTGTGTGTAAGTCACAACACCCGTGACACCAAAACGGCTTTCTTTTCTCTACACTCTGCACTGTGAGCACACACACCAAATCAGAAAGGCTTTTTTCTCTCTTTTCTACATTATGGACTGTGGGGACACAAAACCGCTCTCTCTTTTTTTTTTTATCGTGTGCCAGGGCGTTGTCTCACGTATTAGATTGTGCTTAAGATACGAATGGGTTTTATCAGTCACATCAGAATCCATACATACTGATCCTCCCGTAATAAAATGGTCGGATCTTATCAAACACACTTTGTTTCTTGTGACAATCAAGTCAGCGAAACAGCGTATACACGTCAAGACACTGAATCAAGTTTGCCACAAGAACTCATAAGTTTGGCAGTATTGCTCTGCCGTCAGCAATCATACATCCATTTTATTTTCGTGAGACATGTGCAGGCACCTGTTCATCTACTGTTCTATCACTATGAATTAGTTTATCTATTATCAATAAGGATACTTCTACAACTACTATCAAAGTATGTCCAGACTTCTTATGTTGTCAGTTGCTATATATGAATAAGTGGGTAGCTACTGACAAGCATTAAGCATGTCACAGAGCCCAAACATATAACATTTCAGGACACACCACACAGTTAACAACCACCGTGAAGTGTCAAAGCCCAAACATGTAACATTCAACAGGACACTTACACAACACATTCAAATCAAACAGTCAGACAACATACAAGAACATATACCCCAGTCGGCATTGCTCCCTGCCTATTTTCCTACAGCTCACCATGTGTGCGCACACCTTTATTCACAAACTCTTCAACTTATACTCTTTTACCGAAGCTGCTACAGCTCGATTGGCCGAATACCGAATAATCCTAATTCGGTGAATTTGACATCTGCCTTACATGTAACAGATTAGCGGTTTAGCAGTTTTAATTTAGTTTGAGTGAAGGAATTCATTTTATAGCAAAATCCGAAATCGTGAAGAACTCATGAAAGTAAGCTTATTCTCGGATTCCTGAAACTTTAGATTTGCTATTTCTTTTACTGCAAAGTACAACGTTGGTTTTTTTGTTTAAATCTTTCAAGACATGGTAAATATGAAGGACAAAGCAGTTTTAACATAGTTTGAGTGAAGGAATTCATTTTATTGATAAAATCCCAAAAGTCTGCT